>NC_041710.1:21147787-21245287 GCF_900700375.1 Denticeps clupeoides
GAAGTGATTGTCATTGTGGAACACTGCAGCACAGCACACGGTGAAATGTGTCTCTGCTTTTAACCCTTGGTGAGCAGGGGGCACTCATTGAAGGAGGAAGAAATGCTCAGTGCTCATTCTGGCAGGAATTAGAAATGTTTAGTTGCAACAGGGTAAGCGGAGTCAACAGCACAATACACCCAATTCCTTTCAGTATTAGTTTAGCTCTTAGCTCATGCTGGTACTGTCATGTGTCCCTCGCCACAATTAGTCGGGCTGAAATAGTGAAAAAGGCCAAAAGCTGATCACCGAGTTGAATTTTATCACAACCATCAATCGTATAATCTACTGGCACTAGAGGAAATGATTACTTTTATAATCAGTTTTACTTATTTATATTTGTTTGTTTGTTCGTTGTTTCTTCCATGTCTTTTAAGTTATGCTCTTCAGGAGTTGGGGTTGTCATAATTTTAGTTAAAAACATTTTTTTCTCAGATTTGCTTAGAAACTTCAAAAAAGAAAAATTTGCCTAAGAGTAATTGAAAATTCATGGAAATAATTTTGTAAAAAAGCATTACTCATCCTATGGATGTTGAATCGTAGTACTAAACTTCTTCTCTCTGGCTGTATTTTTACCTGTTTCACAGAAAAGGCCTGTGCGTTTAGGCCCACGTGCTTGGTGTGTCCCATTGATTTCTGGAGCAGTCAGTGTTTTGCTTGTGCACGTGTGTGTGAGAGCATGTGTCTGTGTGGACCGCTTGAATAGAGATGTCTGCTTTGTACAGGTGGAGGTGGTGTTCTGTGGGGTGTTTACTGGTCACACTGCTGTAAATTAGTGTGATTGATTTTGGCCGTGCCCTTCTGTCTTGTCCGACAGTGGCAATGCGTCTGTGTGCGATTATCTCTGGGTGTGTTTATGTCTGTACCCGTTGGCATGCCGGGTATTTCTGCTGCCATTGAAGGGTGCTTCTTCTCTGGCCTTTCTTCGCACGGCTCTGTTCAGACAGTTGAGTGTTTGCCTCCTGTCTATCTGTGAGACGGGGAGACGATGGAGAGGAAAATAGGGAGAGGTATGAAAAATAAATCTAACAAGCTCAAGGAATGTGTATTTTTACACAAGGAACGGAGCATGGTGATGGTTTAAAGGACAGGGACAAATATTGCACCAGAGAATGTGATTAGAAAAAGAAATGAAAGAGGCATAGAAAGAGGAATACAAAAGGGTCATTGCTCTAGGTAGTCTGTTCCCAAATTTGTCCCTACTACACTACACTGTCTCACACAATCGATGAATGGATACTGCTACATATCAAACATACACTCTGGGTCTTTAGTTATCTGGTTTAATGTAACACATGTGCCTGGCTGGTGGTGAATTAGAGTGTTTTTTTTTTCTATCTATGTGTGTGTGTGTGTGTGTGTGTGTGTATCTGTGCATACTAGGCCAGCCATATACCAGGCCACTCTACTAAGGGCTACATTCACCGTGTTGTTCAAGGCCAGTGACATTGTATGTGTGCGAGTCAGCATGCACAGGCATGTGGGATGGTTTGGGAAAAATGCACGAGACAATCCATACTTCTCCTCTACAGAGAATCATTTAAACACTTATAAAGCTGTTGTTATATAGTTTTTATTCATATAACGTTATTTATATGTGTGTGTGTGTGTGTGGAGGTGGGGCAATGATGGTACATTATGGAGCACCCCTCCCCATTCCCCAGAATAGGGGGGCAGGCAGTTAAATGATGTGCACAGTCAGCAGGGTATTGATTTTATATTGCAGATATGAAGTCTTTGAGTGTTCAAGGTTGACAAGGGCAATTGTAAACTGCCAACTCCAATATTCCTCACTGCACCATCACACGTAACACTTGATCGCCACCTCGGCCAGAAACAGCCCCCCGTGGAACCTGCTTCCGGCCAAACACAGCACATCGTGGAGGTTCACAGCCGGCTGTTTTCCAAACCTAAACTGTAGAGCCTTGTCATAAGGAACTCAGGACTGTTCCCAGTGGACCCTAAAGACAACATTTACAGACGTTCTCAATCTTGTTTCTACATTAACCATTGTCCAATTAGAATAGAATAGAAAATTAATGGAATACAATATCTATTCACTCAATTCAGTTGACTCAGTAGTTGCCTATGTTAAGATGTCCTTTATTTGCAATCCTTGTTAAGCAGTTGTCCTCTTTGTATCATCAGGATTTAAGGGAATTATAACTCATGTCAGCTGACAGTTTATTGCCCTTTCCACCCCATTTAAATTGATGTATGAGTGGACAGTTTTTCACACAGTGCTTCGGTGTCATGGCCTTACATCTCCAAGGTCATGAGTTTGAATCTGAGCTCCGGCTTTGTGTGGGCAGGTGTGCGGTTTATATTAAGGTTCTCCGGTTTCCTCCTAGGACTTGAAAACCATGTGGATTAGTGACTCTAAATTGTCCATTGGAGTAAGTGTGTGAGTGAAAATTGTGTGCGTCCTGTGGTGGACTAGCGTCCCCGCCTTGTGTCCAATGTCCACGGATGGGTTTCGTCAGCCGTAACACTGTCTAGGAATAAGAGGCGATTCCCGGCCAATGCAGCTCTGTTTGGGGCAGTGGTGGCCTAACGGTTAAGGAGGTGCCACTGAGCAGAGTACCGTCCCCACACACTGCTCACCAAGGGTGATGGGTTAAATTCAGAGGACACATTTCACTGTGTGCACCACGTGCTGTGTATCACAATGACAATCACTTCACTTCACTTTATCGGGAGTCATTTAGCACTTTTGTCTCACGCAGCTATGCATTTCTGAATAAAAAAATAGTACAGTACACTGATATTAGGCTGCAGAGGGGAAATGATATAGAAACAAAATGCTTGCAGGTCAAAGACGCCGACATGCTGTTGATGGCAGGTCAGTGTGACGGCACCTGCATGCATTTCTGTCAGGTAGTAATTAGGTGCTGTGTGCTCACAACATGGGCGAAATCAAGGTCACCGCTGTAACTCCTCATCTAAGTATTTTTGACATGAAGTGCGAGGTACAGTAGAATTTACAAGCATGAGCTGGCCCTTCGTGATATTGTCGTTATGCAAGACTTATTTGGTTGTTTCTTTCATCTTTGAGGTTGATCTTTCATCTCCTGTTTGATCCTGCCTATTGATTATGTAATTACTTTTCTTCATGCTTTGAGACGGTCTTCCCCACGCTTACTAATTGTGACAACTTCATAGAAGCAGCATAGACAAGGATTTTATGGAAGTTTTGCTGTCCTTGCGTTGCATTTCTGCGTTATTCTGCCGCTTTAGACCGTGAGGATTAGCAATGCTCCCTGTCCGGGCGATATCTCGTTGTCCTCCTGGGCCGTTACATGTTACTGAATTAAGTTACTCTTGAGGAGTAACTAAGAACAATCCGACAATTGTAGTTAATGTGTAAATCAATACATTTCATTCAGATGTTATTACATATTACCATTTCACAGAATAAAAAAAGGAATTGATAAAGAAGCACTTTAGATAGACAGTTAATCTGTTTCACATGAAATAAACCAAGCGATTTCAAATAAAGGTCAACTACAGATTTAAACATGTAATGCATATATAGCTAATAATACCTTCTATAAGCTTGTGAGCATGTAGTAGGAGTAATTTAGACATTTTAAGGACTTTAGACATTTTTGACATGAAATGTTGTTGTTCCATGGTTGCAACGAGGGTACAAGAGAGGTGAGGCGAGGTGCTTTATTGCATAGTACGACACATGAATAAGGGTTATTATCAGAAGGCAGAGAGACACTTTTGTTTATCATTGTGTCAACACGTCCCGTGAGAGGAGCATGGATAAAAAAGCACTTGTACCTCATCAGACAGTTTATTTCCTACTCTAACAAGACACCCAAGGAATAGGCATTAGTGCCACCCAAGGATATTCAAGACCATGTGGGAATAAGGAGAAGTCAGATGGGGGCAGGAAATATGTTTTTGGGCTTCAGTCACGGATTAAGAGAGAACCGAGCAGTGATGAAACCTTGAATGTGCTCTGTGAGAGAGATAAAGGTGAATACGGATCTTCTGTTTAAACAGGGCCCAGCAGTTCAGTACCAGTCAGTGTGTCACACTGCTGCTATCACTGGAGAGTCTCTGTGTGAGCAGACCGAGGGGCGTAGAGGCTGGTGTTTGTGCAGCGTTGCAGAAGGATAATCCCTTGTCTAATGCAGTGTCTCAATCTCCAGCTCAGCTCGTGCATTAGCATGTAAAACACAGGCTACAGACTACAGGCTTTCTCTCTGTCTCTCTAGCTCACTGTCTCTCTGGTCACATGAAATAGGACCAGGTAGGATAAACCATCACCTCTGGCGCACAGGTACAGGAATTACCGCCCCTCTTTGGATTGACGCTCGCGGGGCCATTTCATTATGAATAGGCCGGATAAGTGAGGCATTTGTGAAAATTATAAGTCCGAATAACCTCAGTTTGAATTAAGCACAGCGATTCGCAAGAGTCACCAGAAGCGAGCGGGTGAGACATCTGGGCATTTATTTGCATTGCTATTCTGTAACAGCACTCAGGCATGTCACCTCAGTCGTGATTACCAGTGGCCTCATGTAAATAATTGCTGTCAGTGTAAAGTAATCTATGTTATCACAAACACAGAGCCAGAGGCTAATACTCAGCATCGTCTCTGGTACGGAAGTGTGTGTGCTGCATACCTGCCATCCTGCTGTTTATTCTGCCTGCCATTTCTGATATCCGCTCACCCAGCATGCCGATTTGCAGCACGCCACCGCATTCATTTGCTGTGGTGACCGGTTGGGTTCCCCAGAGTTGGCGTCCCATTGGTTCACATTCAAACGCCACCCCAAAGTGCCATTTAAAGGGGAGTCTAGAGTGTTTGAGGTTAGAGTTGCAGAAGTTTGACTTGAAAACCTAAAGTTTGACTTGAAAACCTCTGAAATGGACCAAATATATGTTATAAAGTGTCTTCTATCAAATTTGCTTAATTCTAATTGCAATAGTCATTAACAGATGGATGAAAATGTGAAAATTGGTGAAAATCTAAACATTGCTATACAATATAGGACATCATAGATATGCTTACATGCTTTGTGAAAACAGTCCTGTATTTTCTAGTGTCTTTTAGATGTTGTTTTCAGATCATCTTAATCTGAAATCGGAATTTGTTTCACTCTCACTGGGTTTAATCATTTTTAGTGTTTTCAGTCTTCACATCATATTTTCTGAATAATCAAAATGCTTTAAATAGTTTAATTGGTGGTCTAAAATGTATTTATAGTACTGAATAATTGTAATCTTTTTAAGGTACAGTCTGGAGCTTGATATTTGAAGCCCGCACTGACTCAGGGTAAGCATGCAAACTCTGCACACACACACCCATTCAACACCTGCACTGACTGTGAGAGTACGGTACCGCATATTGACTGTAGTCCATTAGCTTGTTCCATAATTTGTCCTAGACATGACTCTTTTTTTTATATGAATTATAAGTTCACTGGCCACTTTGATAACTAACCTCAAACTTAAGACTCACATGTCCTTAGATGTACTTTTGATTAGTCGGGCCCAGGGTAACTTCTAGTTTGGCAATGACTTCTGTTCAAATGTTCTTACCAGTTTCTTTTCTTTTTTTTTTTAATTGAAAGACCACAAAGATATAACTAGTAGAGAAACATGGTGCAGAGGAAGATTAATGCATGAGTGACGGGTTCACCTCTTTTCATCTCAATTGATGACGGATCAAAGTGACATGGCATGATTTTGCGAGGAAAGGCATATGCGCTCACTCCCTCAAATTAAAAACCAACATGGTGACAAGTGTTGGCGAGCAAGGCCATACGTTCTGAAGTTTTTTTTTTTTTTTTTTTAAGTCAAAAATTTTCAGCAGGCTGCTTGTATCATCTAACTGTGCAGTATTTTCATGTCCGGCCTCATTAAACATTGCTTGCCTTGTGGGTTCATGGATCACATAAGTCTAAATAACCTTTACATACATTACAAAAATGCATACTTGCATTATTTTTAAAGTCAACATTGACTATGTAATTGCATGGTGGTGGTCATTTACATCAGAGGGGTTTAATTATTTAACAGAAGTCGCCATGCTGTGCTATGTATTTTTCTTTCCTAAATGGAAATAGACTCTTGTAGCTGATGGAACAAGAAGAGAATGTTTTCCAATTAAGGCTGGTAATATGAGAGCGTTCAGCAAGAGCTCCTGACCAATCAACACTAAGCAAGCACTCTGTGTTTAATTGAAACGCAGATCATTTTTAATTGAAAGCTTGTCTGCTTCTGCGCCTGCCTTTGCTCATAGAATCCCCCGACATGGTCACTCCTAATACATGTTTCTGTGAAGCTTATTTCTGATGAAATTGTCTGGACTCCTCAGAGTCTCACTCTGACCTACTTTTCTCGGCATTGACTTCGCTGGCAGACAAGTGAAGCAGTGACAGGACCGACTCAGCTCTTCCCTTGCAGCGCCGGACCATTGCATCACATACTGATTAAAGACTGCACCATATTAACCAAACAGATCAAATGGGCGGCAGGCAAGTAACAGCGCATCACAAACTTGCCCCAATAGCTTGTGCACATTTTTGATCAGTTATCGTATCGTATGGCTGTCATCAGCTCAAACGCATGCACTGCCTCTTTTGTAGATGAGCAGTAGCCAGCAGCACTTGTTCTCTTTTTTTCTGCCTTTTTCTCTCCATAATACATTGGCCATTATCTGGTTTCTATTGTATAAATGCCTCTCCTCCATCTCAAGTGCACACGGAAGTATTTTCACTCCAAATGATAAGCGTGAGAAAACCGGATACATTTTTTGATTGATTAAGTAGGAGAACTGCAGGTGTCAGTTTGAAAAGTGTTGGGGAGTAACGCTGTTACATCATTTAATTGTTTAATCATAAGCTGTTACATTTACTGGAGGAAAAGTGAATAAAGTTACAGTTACTTATTGAAAGGATTATGATTAGAATTTATGTTAATCTTAATATTGTATTGGTGAGTCACCGGCCCTGACATGGAACCGGTCTGTTCAAATGTCAAGCTACCTGGATATAAATAACGCAAATAGAAATAGTGATTACCTGAAGTGGTGAATACCATCTAAATTCTTGAGCAACCATGTTGGAAGTCACATCGCAAGGAGAGATCTATACAACTCATTATTAAAACCTGTAAATATCACAGTAATAAAATGTCAGATCACTTAAGCATTTGGTGAACTCAAATCGTACATAATCAACAGCTGAACTCAGGTTGAATAGTCAAAATAAAAGCATTTTCTACAAGCACTCTGCATTGAGAACGCAGACGACTGGGACTAAACATTTGTGTGGCTGTTAGGAAGATTCCTGTATTGAGGAAAATCACTTACATTTGCAAGGAATCACAAATATTGCATTGAATTGAAAATGATTTCTATTTCTGATGATGTAGTGTGATTGGTCCAGATTTATCTGCTTCTACAGTTATGGGTCCATCAGATTATGAAGGAGAGCTCCTGAAGCAACACACCCATACAAACCTGTGAAATTATGATTTGGGGTTTGGTTCATTTGGTCAGTTTTGGGTTCAGCAACACTATGTGCCAATAAAATAATTAGCATCTGATTACTAAATATATCGAATGATAGTTCCACATATTGTATTTTTGTCTTTGTTGCACATGCAGGATTGCCAGGTTTTATTGTGCTCACATTATAACACATGTATGCCACAGTCCTCGACTCTTAGGTCAGTGAATACAAAAAGAAAGAACAGTCTAGTATGAATGGGAAAAAGGATGTATGAAAAATTATAGCTGAGCATAGCTGAGCTGCTGCACTAAAACCTGATTTTGCCTGTGGAAATTGCATCTCCTCCTGATGGTATAATTCCTTTAATGAGCTGTGGTTATCACTGTTGGGTGTGCATTTCTGATTTCTGTACAGTAGAATTTTCAGCATTCTACAACCAAAGATCACATTAACTCAGTCAAATTTTGTGTGTGGAGAGGTAATTCTTTAGACCCGTCAAATAACAATCAACAATGTTTTCGGAAGTATTTTGACAGTATTGTGACATGTTAAAAAGCTTTCTGAGGAAGATCTGCAATCTGAGGACATCCTGTAATTGAACTTCAATTATATGTGACCAAAGAAGAGACCTCAACCCCTTATTTCACTCAGTCAAAAAGAGAGATAAAGCAAGTTAACTGACACGGACCATTTACAGTGACCATTTAAGTAATCTTATCATTATAATTGCATTGCATGATTTCAAAAGCGCATATAAATTAATTAGTTTTTAGATTTCATAAGGTTAATTACATTTACCTACCTTGAACCTACCACTAAACTTAACCTAAGTTATCAAAGACAAAACATTTGTTTTTATATGATAATAGTTTTGTTTGTTTTTACTTAAATTTATGAAAACCGTAATGATAATGCATGTACTTACTTAATGTTCATTTCTTTTTTACTCTTTCATTATTAATACAAATAATTTTAAAGGCTAGGTTTAGGGTTCAGGTCAGGTTAGGTTTTGGTTTTGAAGACAGGGCATAGAGGTGCTTGCTTGTTTATAATGCATCATTTTCATATTTATTACCATATTACAAGAGTAATAAACCAATATTGTTAAAAGGAAAATGCTAGTAAGGTTTCTAAAAGTGCCAAAAATCAAGGACATACATTTTTAAAATCTACTTTGGCTAAAATTAAAGAACTCACCATAAAAAGATAGCAAGGAGGGCTGAATAGGGAGACAGAGCACTGAACATGCTGGCATATGCACATTCATACACTCATCCGTCTCTGTCTCTCCTCTTCCTTTGTGATGAGCCAGTGTTATCCGTCTCAACTGCGCTATCCATCTTGTGTGAATCTGGACTCCACAGCCACCATCTGTGGACCGTGTTATTTTTGTTTTTCATCTCTTCTCTCCACGTTTCCTTGTGTTTCCACTGTCTTCCACAGTGTTGCTGCACAGTGATTACCTGACTAATGAAAGATGCCTAAAAGCTTTGTGTAATTTTTTGGATTATCATGTTTTTCCACCTCCAGTCAAACAAGACACACACACAGACACACACAGGCACTGTGACTCACACTAACAGGTGTAACATGCTAAATGTTAGTAAGTGGTGGTTCTCTAGATATCAGTTCATTGATGTAAGAAAACATGGGAGCAATGTGCCTCCATCTAAAAATACCTTTTTTCAGATGCGACCAGATGAAAATATTTAAATACACACAGTCTTTTCCCAACACTTGTCTCTGTCATATTTATAACCATTTGTTATATTTAGGTCAGTATTGAATGATCCACAATGACTGACAAAATGTGCAATTTATTTGTTTAATTGAATTAATTTAACTATTGATGATTGATAACATAAATTCTACACTTGATCCAATTCGCAAAGAACTTTGCAAGGTAAATTTTCTCGGATTTTAGTGTATTTTGTTCTATCTTAATTTACTGAGTCAACTCAGATTTAATTCACACATTGCACATTCAATTACCTTTTATTTCCATCCACTAGCCTCCTAAAATATTTTTCAGCCTTAAAAGATGCTATATTTGTTCAGAGATATTAAAATAGCATTTTACCATCCAATTCAATTTTATTTTAGGAGGTTAAGTTGTCAGCCTTCGTTCCATTTCTTAACATAGCAGCCTTTCTGCCATTCCACATGCTTTTCAAATGAGATATAAACTGGCAATGCAGGGCTTCTTAATACCAGCCTACACGCTACTGTACTGTGTATGAGTATTATTAGATGCACACATGCCCACAGACGCACTAACACACACTCATATCTGCCGTGACAGTCGCATCCCGCCCTGAATCTGAGCACAGCCCAGCTTCAGATATTATGTTTCGATGCACATTTGTTCCGATTCTGAAGGCCACGTGTTCAGCGGCTTGGCAATAAACAGGAGGTGACAGAAATCATTAAGTGCAGGGAATCTCACAGCGAAAGAAATAATAATTCTGTTTGCAGTAATAACCGTAACAGTCGACCATAACAGTCCCACGGTAATTAAATCAAGGCTGTCATTCTTCTAATAGGAATTGGTCGTAATCCATAAAACGGTGTTTTCTTTGAGAGGGGGCTGTGCACTTGGATTGTTGTTCTTGCCTGGAAAAGAGTAATTTGGTTTAAGTTGAGCGTGACATTGTTCAGACAGTGTTTGTTTAAAATCTGGCCCCAAGGCGCAGAGGCTGCGATAGATACGTGGAGTTCCATGTCGGCTTGCATCTGAGGCGCACCTTTTGAAAGGGGATGAGCACTCCTATCTGATGGGGACGCGTCTGCCAGATTAAGCTTAACCTTTTTCATCGGCCGATCGAGAGATCTGCCCAGTCATGTGTGGCTCATCCACAGTCGTGTGTGAATGGAGTGATCTGGCACTGCAAGATTGCTGTGCCTAAAATGGACGTGTTGGTTGAAGGAGGAAACTGAAAGTATCGTGCGTTTGCTGCGAAAATCATTGTACTCTCTGTTTGTGTGTTTCAACTTGACATAGAGCAGGGCTCGGTTTTGAACTAGCTGTAAGGTGTGCCATGTCAAAGACGTCCTCGGGATTTACATAAATACATAAAACCAAAAAAACCTTTGATGATGTTGCACATGTTTAAATCATCCAAAATGAGGTTATAGTTTATAAAAGCATTATTAATCATTGCACCAGTTTGATAAATGTTTCTTTTACATGTTAGGTTGGCTGAGGTTGGAACTGCATAAATCTTTATTTAAATGGATATAGAACACAAACCAGTTCAGCTACTAACAGTGTGTATTGTATTAGACATTGCCAAATCAAAATGATAATATTGTTGTGATTAATTCATAAATATGTAATGTAATTTTAAAAATGCAATTATCAGTGGTGGTATTAAACAATCGATCTTTAATGGCATTGTCATCTTTGAACTTGAAGAAGAAGAAGATTTTAGTTTATTAGCAACAGTTTAATACACCAGCTTGAAAAAGTCCTTTAATGTATTTATTTTTTTAGTCATTCATTTTGAATGTGACCGTCACACCCATAGTTATTTAGTCTATGATTGGTCACAGTAAACAAAATTAAAGGAAGACTAGTAGCCGTCTGTCTTTAGTGTGAACTGCAGAATCTCTGCTTTTGCTTCAGCTTGATGGCAACATTGTACTCAGCGGGCTTAATCTACAGAACATGTGCAATAAAAAAAATCACTTAAAAAATACTCTTTCAATCACATATAAAGACCTGTGAAAAATGAGGCACGCAAAAAGACAAAAACCTTTCACATGTTTGCCTTGGCGAGAGTCCTTGAGAAGTGGTTCGTCTTTATCCTTTCTTGGAAAAGCAGAAACTATATGTTTATAAATGTCTTCTCCCACCTTAAAACCTGATTGATTGGTTTTCAGATCTTACAGCCTCAGTGTTGACATGTCAATAGAACCTGAACAGATCTTTGTTTGTTGTCAGATGGTGCGATCATAGGTTTTCTTACGAGCAAGTAAATAATGTTCACTTTCCAGTCTTGGATTTTATCCAGTCCCTGTTGGTGGTGTCTGGCCGAACAGCGATCATTACTGACCCAAGCAAAACCCTGGGCCAGCAAGGCTTAATGGCTGTGTTTGATGAGCAGTTGGAAAACACCACCATGATTGTGGTGTTTGTGATGGATAAAGATCATAGGAATATTGGGAGCATAGCTTCCACCTCCCCGAGCCAGAGTTCAGGTCACCTTGGTGATGGGGAGCAAATTGCAGAGGTCGGAGGTTTTTTTTTTTTTTTTTTTTTATACCACCACCATTTCTCTGTCTCTTCCTTAGATAGAATTATACATGCAATACTGTAATGACAATCCAGCCATGTGGAAAAGGGGGAGAGAAAAAAAAACTTTTTATATATATAATCAACTTTTAAAGTGTATATGCACACAGCGTAAGAAATGCTTGGCATTTCTTAAAGTTTTGGATTACACCGCCATGGCAGAATCTCTCCCTCTTGAGGAAGCTGTTTCCCTCTGCAGGCCTCATTACTGTAGGTGTGGACAGCTGCAGAGAATATAAAAGGTTGGAGGAGTCAGAGAAACTCCAGGTTAGTACACAGCGTTCTGTCAGCTCTAAATATACAAACGGCTGCACCGGCCCCACCGCGCTCGGCGCTCTGGAAGCCTGCGTCGGATCTCGGCGGACCCGCCGCGTGCCACAGCTGCGTGAACCCAGCTCGCGGGCCAAAACCGGAGATGTTACGCCCGCTCACACAACGCTCAAGAGGTCACGTTCGCCAGCCCCTGTCCGCAGTGTCGGAAGTCTAATCAGCGCCAAATCACCTTCCCAAGAGTCCAGCTGCTCACGACTGGACGTGTTCCGAGGAAATTAGTTGGGAGATGGATGGAATCACGTTTTTTTTGGAGTTTCCTGTGCGCACATGAAGCTTCTGGGGAAGAAATATGTTAATCGATTCCCCAATAGAGAAGGAAGCTCAGCAGAGAATGGAATACCAATTTCTTTAGAGGTTTGCTGTATCCGAATGATGTATCTGGATTTTGCTTGACTGTACACTGTAGAGGAAGCGGGAGCTCCCGTCCATTACCCCAAGTCTGGGCCAATTAGAGAGTCATTGGCCCCACCTCAGAACTTAATGGACGTCATTAGTACAGGCGCCTGTCTTAAAAACCAAGACTGGCTCCTCCTGGACATTATACCAACACATTAATATTGATGAGCAGCTGATGTCATAGGAGCGTTTGATATGTTTGCCAGAAAATCCCCTTGATTTATGATGTCTTGATGAGAGGAGGCCGGAAGGGGAGTTTTGATGCATTTCTAGGGGAGGGGTACGTGTGTGTGTGTGTGTGTGTGTGTGTGTGTGTGTGTGTGTGTGTGTGGGGGGGGGGGGGGGGGGGGGGGGGGGGGTGTTTTGGATCACTGCTTATCCACCAGGCTGGTTTAGGGTATTTGCTTGCTTAATAGTTTAATAGTAAGTTATTTAAAAGTGTGTGTGTCTGTGTATGTGTATGCATCAGTCAGGTAAAATCAAGGAATTCATAAGCATAGTCTATTATACAACAATGTATTTAATTTATAAAAACATAGTCATCACAATGTTAAATGATAATCATGGTAATAATTCTATTTTTACTTTTCTACTTTAATAGTTTTGCTTCTTAGTTATTGCTTGTAAAATGTGCAACTTTTTTGTTCGTACGAGTCCCATCCCAAGTACCTTCTGCCTCCTTACTGCCAAGATAAACTAATTTGTCCCACAATGCAACTCACACAATGTAAAGAAATCCTAATTTGTGAATAATAAATTACCCTCTGCTGTTGTTGTGGCACACGCACAAATTGGAGCCATGTTCGAACTGCTTACTGCTCACTGCTGTTTTCTGCATCAAATTAATGCTGAATACTTCATGTTCCCCAACGTTCACAACCAATTATTTTAAATTATTACACTGATGCAACTGCAGTTTTATTTTACTTTTTGCAGGGCCATACACAACAAAACCAATTTTACATTGTGTCAGTATTTTTGCTTTTTTTTTGGATGTACTACATATATATATATGTGTGTGTGTGTGTGTGTGTGTGTATGCCTGCATTTGTTTGTGTGTAGGTGTATGTATGAGTTAGATACTGTATAATAGCAGCGTTTGATCTGGTTGGGTTGTCTGCCGATCTACATTCCTGCCCTGTGAACTGCAGACAGAAGGATGGGGGTTCATGCCGGGTGTAGCGACAGCGTGTTGAAACCAGAGTCTGTGTGGAAACCCGAGACGGTCGGAGATGGAATCTTCACTAAGTAACATTTTAATCATTTAGATAAATATGGCTTTTCAGGCTCCAAAAACCATGCTTTTCTCGATAGTCCTTATCAAAGAGAGGGAGAGGTGGAGAGAGAGGAAGAGGAGGAGGAATATGAAAAGATATGAGCGAGACGGAGACAGAAACAAAGAAAAGGGCACGTGTGTGTCGCCATTCTTGTTGATCAGCAACAATGGGTCCATGCTGAAATTTCAGCGTGGCTGTGAACGGACTGAAATATGAATGTGAGTGAATGGGAGGGGTTTGGGTGGGTTGGGGAGGGGGCGGGGCTTAATTTCCTATGTTGACGAAGCACAGGCAGAGGGGTTTCCAAGGTTACAGGGATGGAGCCCTGCTAGGCAGGGGAGGGATTGACCTGTGTCATTACACATTTGCACTATCTGACATGTGATGGCCGGGACTCTCAGGTGTGTGTGTGTGTGTGTGTGTGTGTGTGTGTATGAGGGAAACAGAGAGATGCTCCACTGTGACCCACAGGGCTCCATACTGTCAGTCCATATCACAGAGCACCATCTCACAGGTCTCTTATTTTAACCCCATCTGCTGTCCTTTGTGCTCTCGGCTCAGTGTAAATAGCTCAGAGTGGCCCATGTCAGCGGCGCTTGGGAGGGGCCGGTGGTACCCGCTGGGTCCCCCAGCCAGCAGGGGGCAATAGCAACAACAGCCCAGCATGAGATGCGTCTTTCCCACATACAAAAACCCAAAAAGCTTTGGCACCTTGCAGCAAGGAGCCTCAGACCCCGACGCAGGTGTCAGGCAGAAGGGCTTCGCCGTTCGGGACAGCCCTCCTTTTCATGCCAGCGTGGAGAAAAGAGAGAGATCAAACTCAGTCAGGGCGTAACATTTTTATTCCCATTCTTTATTTATTTCCACCCGCCCGCCATTTTCCTCTCCAACTCGGCCGGTTCTCTCAGCGTCTCTGCAACCACCTTTCATATTTGTTGTGACTTTTTGTGGGTGTGCATGTGTGTGTGTGTGTGTGTTTGTGTAATTTGGCAGGGAGTGAGATTTTACGTGGCTCGTTGCCGTGGCAGCTCAGGGTTGTGGGTTCATTTTTCTGTTGTTTTTTTTTTGTTTTTTTTTTCCCTAACCACGAGTGTTGTGTAATGCTCTTGGGGGTTCTGTGGGAGTGAACATCGCTATCACAGTGTGCCGCACCTTTCACACTCCGTCACCCCTACTGATGCCTGAGCTGCCTGTAACAAACACACACACACACAGGCTGATACCCAATTCATCACAGTAACCCTAACCCAGGACCAAAATGCACATTTCAGATGTAATGTGTGTACGGCACATTTGATTGGCTGATAAACGGATTCCTTGCGTGCGCCGCGCTGTTTGAAAGGCAGTCATTCATATTAATGTTTTTAAAGGACTGCATACCATCCAGCGGCACTCCATCATGTGATATATTGCGCGCTGTATTGAGTTGGGGCTGTAGATCCGTCTTGGTTTCACACTTGATCTTAATGCCAGAGCAAGTCATATTCGATTACACACACATACACATTCACACACACACACACACACGACAATTGCATTCAGAGCTCTTGTACTGTGCAAACACACAATGCTGGTTTTTAATTTCCTCTGCTCAGCTGAGATTCAGCCATTAGAGGGCACAGTTGGTTCTTCACAGCAGGAGTTCTCCGCATTTAGCGTTTCCATGTGCATGCTCTGTCTGTGTGTATGTGTGTGTGTTTTCCATCTCTTACACAACTGGAGTTTTTTACTGATATAATCTGGTGTTTACATTCTCGGTGTAAAGCAGTAGTCTGTGTCAGTTCTGTCTCGGCTCTGACATGCAAAACACACACTCCATTCACACCTGAGTGTGTGAGCCTCCTGAGCGTCCTCGCCACATGCACACACTCCACCTTCCTGGCAGGTCCGGCTGCGTACTTGTTGTCGTCTCGGACCCTGAGGAGGATCCATTCACAAACTGCAGTCTAATTGGCATCTTGCCTTGTGTTTTTCCGTCCTCCATTCTATGGTTTCCCCCTCTGAGAGGTATTGTTTTATTTTTCTTTTCCTCTGATCCGCGGCGTCCTGAAGAGAATGAGGAGGGTGGGGTGGAATAGAAGGATGCTTCTTCTCCCCTCTCCCGTCATTCAGCACCGCCAGTCTCTGTGTTTGCATGGCATCTGAAGTATCGTCATTATTATTCGTTTTTTAATTAGCATTTAAAGATTCATATTAAACGATGCACTGCAGCCAGTTGTAGCTGTGGTTACCGTAGCTGAATGAGGGAGGAGATGGAAGGAAAATAAAGAGTGATGAAAGAGTGAGAGAATATTAGAGGAGGAAAATGGTGACATAAAAAGCAAAGAACGAGTGATGGAGTAATGGACTGAAAACGTGTGTTGGAGTGATGAAGGGGATAATAGTGCCGCTAAAGAGCTGTTATGTTATGTTTCATTACACAGTTTTCCAAAATCGTCAGGGATTTTGTTTGTTTGATATTGTTGTTACAATTATTATTATTATTATCATGTTTTATAGATTTTTTTTACACAACTGCTGATAAATTTGTACTGTTGTACTAATCGTTTATTAACCACTATCCAGTTGTAATTAAAGCAATTTGTTGCCCTTTATGTATCTGTTAAATACGTTTAACAGCAGAATGCTGCTAATTATTTAATTGTTCCCACCCTTGTGCTAATTGGCCCATCTGAGCAGGCATTTGGAGCCATTTTAGCCTATTCACTACAGCAGCTCCGTTCCAAATCTTTACACACAACACCTACATCCTGTTTTTTTTGTGTGTGTGTTTCCTTATTGACAGGAACAATTTAATAATTAGATTTTGTTTTATTATTATTATTCAAATGTAACTTTTATCCTGTTGGATTTTTGGATATGAAAGGCTCAACAATGATCCAAAAGATTTTTTGACACACTTCTCTCATTGAAGTTGGCATCTGAAGCCGCTACTTTTGACACTAAATAAATAAAATAAAAATATGTAGTAAAGCATGGACTGAGGCTGTCCTGTGATTGGTCGCTCAGTTGAATGCGTGACATCCTCCCCTTTTTTCCCCCACTGACTCTGTCTTGGATACAAAACCAGTTGCAGGGGAGGGGGGTCTTCACCAAAAACCACAGAGCGCACCAATGAGAACAAACTCTGTCAGATCAGAGAAGGGAGTGAAGGATTGTGGGAATTGGGTGAGAGCGCGCATGTGAGCGTGCACGTGTGCCGCGTTGCCTTTGCACCACAGCCATGAGAGGATTCAGTCCGACCCGTTTGAAGCAGCTGCCATTCTGAGCAGTCATGTCCTCTCGGTGGAACCACGTGTCTCTGGCTTTATTCAGGAAGGATGAATTTGGATTTCTATCCGCTAAAACTTCCACTTATCAAAAAGTGATTCACACATTGTGAAACGTGGACGCAGACCGCGACACGTGGCAATCCGGAGGAATTCCAGGGAGATTACAGCAGCCTCACACCCTGATTGTGTCTTGTTGAATTTGTGTGCGTGCGGGATTGTATTGTGTGAGTTT
The DNA here is from genome assembly GCF_900700375.1 of Denticeps clupeoides. Taxonomy (NCBI): domain Eukaryota; kingdom Metazoa; phylum Chordata; class Actinopteri; order Clupeiformes; family Denticipitidae; genus Denticeps; species Denticeps clupeoides. The sequence goes on from NC_041710.1 coordinate 21,165,106, forward strand.
TGCATGCAGACCTTGTATTTCAGGACTCTCCCGGGTGAGTTGTTTGTCACAAGAGTCTCAGAAAATGAAAACGGGTTATTTGCCTAAAATAAAACGCAAATACATAAAGTGCACAGAAACCTTGAGGAGTTTCGAAATGAAAGTGGGACCCGTGCCTCTCTTCCCCGGCTCATTTAAAATGGGACAAGCGCCTCCTTGGGATTTGTGAGGTGAGGTGCTGGGTTGGGAACATTTCTCAGAGGACCAAACAAGTCCTCTGGGAGCGCGGCTGCGGCGTTTCGCGGTGGAAACGGCGAGACCGGTTTATTTGGGAACGGGCTACGACACCATTTGCTGTGGCGTGTCCGACTTTATTCACCCCTCGCCGTCGCAGATTAACGCAAGCGGGCCCGGACCAGAACGCCCTTCTAATCCAAAAAAAACAGACAGAGATACATTTTCCAGTAACTCTGCAGGAACGAAGCAGTCTGATTGGTTGGAACGTTTGCTGCGTACCATTGTTGCACAAAACCGTGCGGCTGATTTTACCGTGCAAGTTATTTGGCAAGGACTCTCTCCCCGAGGGCCATATCTTGCAGGCCTTGCGTGCATGTGTGTGTGTCTGTGTGTAAGATCGTTCTCGCTTCACACTTCTTGCTTTACTAACACAATTGAATCCAGGTCCCATTAAAAAATAAAAATTAAAAAATCACGTTAAGGTGATCGCCAGTATAAATGTGGCCTGTTATTCCATGTAATAGGGTTACAAGCAATTGCTTCCAGGTGTGGAGGAACAGACAGAAACCCAAGAAACCTCCGACATTCATCCCCTCAGCACATTCTGTCAGGAGAGCAGACCGTCATTCCAGACTGTTTGCTCTCCCTCTCTGTAATTCATATGATTAACCTCCCGTGTGTACCCTCTCAACGCAGCGAGTATCGTGTTCGGGCGAAGGGTTTGTGTATCTTACGCTGATGCGTAAAACACCCCAAAGGCTTCACTCCCCCCTTCCAGCAAGTTAAAATGAGAATGACAGTAATTGAACTCGTTCTTATGAACTACTAATGAACTGAGAAGTACAACTTCCGGAAAAACACGGGGAGAGAAGGGGAAATGGGTAAAGAGACAGGGGAGTGGGAGAGGAAGAAAGCGGAGGAGTGATGATTGCGGCACGAGCTTAATGCTTTCAGTGTGTGGAATCCACCATCCCAACCTGCAGATGTTCTTCTTGCTCACGTCGGGATCAATTCAGTCTTTCCGTGCCGAATACGGATCCCGACCAACTCAGACAAGTTTATTTGATTTAGTCACACTGGCTAACTGGTAGAGGGAAGCACTTCTTGCACAAGCATCACGTAATGTGGGCGGCGGCTGAGTGTGGAACAATGTGAAGTCTTGCTCTGTGAGGCTGGGAAGAACCCTTCCATTCACTCGGTGCGCTGATGAACTCCGGCTTTCTCCGGAGCACAGGTCACCTTCGGCAGCAATGACTTTATTGTGTGTCACCCCCCAAACCCAATCTCGGAAAAATTTGTGGAATGAGAACTGCTGACCATGAAGTAATTGGGCAGGATTGCGTCCCTCGCGTGTCACTGTGTTCAGTGGTTTGCATGTGGGGGCAATGGAACAGCTTTTTTGGTGTGAAATGTGGGCCTTATTTAGAGGAGGTGGAGTTTAGGACCCTGAGATGCCGCAGAACAGCTATCTTGAGTGCTTCTGGCTAAGCCGCGACTGTAGTCGCTGTATGTATTTTTGTAAACAAAGTTATATGTCACCACTGAGTACAAATCCATGTCTTAAGCATTAAGCTCAACTGCAAGTCAATGTTTGACTTGTATGAATTATGCTCCATTTTTCTTTATGGTTTTGGTCCTGGGAATTTTGTCAAGTGTTTTTTTTTCCCCTGCTTTGAGTCTGTCCACTGCAGATCCCATTCACTTGAGTGATGTCCTGTACTCAGACAGGCCGTACCAGCATTGAATCCAGTTAAAGAAGATCTCTGTCATCCGTGATACCCTGAGCTCCTTCTCTGGCATGGACCCCTAGGAGCTGAGAGTGTAGTACTTTTCATATAAGAAGGTCTACTTTGCTGTAATAGCTGCAGTGCTTAGGGAGTGGCTGTTGATGTCACATCAAGTATGTCTTCGGGATTTCCAAAAAGAGACACATGCAAACATTAAATCTGGTTATTGTCATCTTGGAGAGGACAATCTAACTACCCACCATTCCCACCCAGCCACCCAGAAAATGAACTTTAATATGAAAATGATGTTTAATATGGGAGTTTAAAATGGGAGGGGGCCGGCAGATCTTGAACACCATTTGTATTGTCAATATTTCACATGTGGTGTCCTTTAATCCTACAATGCAACGAGAATTTGGTTTCTCAATATATTTTTATAAGTGCAAGGTCTCGTTTCCTCCGTTACTCCTCTGTTCCCCTGTGTTTTCTTTGCTTATACTGTAATACCACTTATTTGCTGTGCCACTAATGAAAGTACCTATGGACCACATCTGCTACCAAACTGACGCTTTGGATAGATTATCAGCAATGGCAAATTTAGGGTGACATGAGCAGCCGCCATCACACTGGGGGTCACATGGGAACAAAAACGATGTGCTTTACATTTGCTTTATTTGTGATCAGCTTTTTTTCCCCATTTGCCCTTCCTGGCATTGGCACCATGTTATCATTTAGTGCATTTTAATTTTTTACTCCATATACAAACTTATAAAAATAAAATGAGCCCAGAAGGCTATAAAATGCAGGCCTGTATTCTGTAGCTGTATAATAAGTACAGCATTGAAATATAGTAAAAGCGTCTGATTTTATTGTGCACTGTTTTATTCCATTGTTATGTATTTATTTATTTGTATGTGTTTTGATTGTCCTTGTGGGCCTGAGTACCATGCTGAGGTCCTGTACTGTACTGTACTTATTTCCCAGTAACTCGAGCCTCTCTCAGAGGCCCACAGTGTAGGTAACTCTGACGGCCTGTCTTGGTCTCCCTGTCCTCCTCTCTCATTTTCCATTTTTTTTTTTAAAGAAGCACTCTGAAATGGCCTACTCGGCCCTCGCTGTTCCCATGTCGGCACCTCGCCCCGGTGAATCCCATTCTGCCTTTTTTTTTTTTTCTCGTGGAGTGATCCGCGTTTTTATGGCAGGATTCTCTGACTGCAGGGACATTTTCCAGGTGGAAAATTGAGAAGTGTGGTGCTCGTTGGCCGCTGTTCTCTCTGGATTCCTGTGCGTTATGAGGGCTGTATACAGACACACCGGGGATAATCGAACACGGCCTCACAGGGCACAGGAAGAGAAAATAGATGTGGATCCTGTTGACAAAAACGGTGTCTGCTGAGTGGCTTGAGATTCTGTATTGACATTTTGTGTATGTGTGTGTTCCGTAAATATGCCCCACTTCCAATTCTGCCAACTTAATGCCGCTAATAATATTATTACTAAGTTCATGCGAAAAATCTGTTTATTTTTGGCATTACAGGAAGGGACGCTCCTCTTTGTTCGAAAGACAGGGCGCTCGTGCATATGAGGTCATGCCAGTGAAAGGCTGCCATCCACACTATTGAGCAGAGTATGGCTGAGGTGGCTGTTTTGTTGACGCGGGTTTGGCGGGGACAGGTGCTGCCTGTCGGGTGTTGCTGAGCGAGGCTTTGCTTCGGCCTTATCTGTTGAGGCAGTGCGTTGCTGTCCTTTAAAGGCTGGCAGGGGGTCCATCGGTTAAAGCCCCAAATCCCATAACAACAGCCCCAACACCTTCTGCAACCCCGTATCCCAGCGCGGCAGGGAGGTTTTACCGCACCCACCGTAGCCGGCTATCATCTCACACTCACACACACGGGCAAATGCACACAAGCGAACATGCACAATTGGCCGCTTGTATTCTAATGGAGGCTAACTGAGAGTTGCGCTAATGCAACGGCAAAGCAGAAAAAAAAACGCATCTGTCAGCAAGCTGCCCCCAGCATTAAAATGCTCCACTGGGGGAGTCCAAAAATAATAATCAATCCCCACAGAATCCCTATAATTATTGAGCCATCAGAGCAAATGTCTAATGGCTGCGCTGAGGTGGAGTGGAAGCCAGATCTCTCTCTGCGTTTGTTCTCACCGGACAGACGCAGGGATTACGGACTGCTGTGCATTTGTGTGTGGCACTGCCATCTTTGGTCCTCGGTGCTCCGTCCCGTCACATGGAAGTTCCTCCCATAAATGCACTTAACCTAATGAGACGCCTCTCGACTATAATGGGACAGTCCTCTGAAGTGTGTCCAGACGGCCTGGTTATGCTTAATTGATGCAATTTTTTTTATTGCTGTTTTGTCTGCAGGATGAAGAGCGGGTCGGTCCCGGCAGCAAAGCGGAGCTTGTTCACCGGAGGCTGCACGTACGCGGATTAGTGGAGTCGCTCCAGAAAAAGAACCTGGTTGGCCAGATGCTCACTTCCTGTTTTTCAGGTACAATATTCCCCTCTCTTTCTATCCGTTCTTCCTTTCCGCAAATTAGTACAAATTACATTAGATCGGCCGAGAGGATGAATTCCCCCAGTTAGTCTAAGCCCCACATCCGGCCAGAAATAAACAAACACGGGAATGGTTGACTGTTAAATCAGCATCGGCGGGCGCTTAAACCGATAGACATCAGCTAATATTAAAACAGTATGGAGCGCAGCATTCTTCTGGCATGCCGTCTATTCGTCCCAGTGGCTCATGAGATGGCTGTGCTCCAAGTGCCCTTTACTTCCTGTCGAGAAGCACTCCATCGACAAGTGTGTGTTCACCGGAGGGTACAGCGATACGTATGTCAGCGTGTGTGTGTGTGTGTGTGTGCATTCGAGAGCGTGGAAGATCCCGTTTCTTTGAGTCGGGCTCCGGCGAGACGTCACAGAGGGAGAGCCAATTGTTTGCCGACGCCATCCTCAGCCAATAGCGCGAGAGGGTTCTGGAGTTCTGAGTGTTCATGTCGCATTAAAATGCACGCAGACACATTGTGTTCAATGTGCTGACAAAAAAAAAGAGAAAGTTTTGCGCACCACCCTCTCCTGACTCTACGGGTGGTGATGAAATAACGCTGTCCGGAACATCGCTTTGAAATTTTCTGCCCTCTCAGCTCTCTCTGCTGCGAGGCAGCTTATCCCCCCGCCGCCATTTTGTCTTGTCGTCACATCCTCCCAAATCCCCCCTTTCCGAGAGCTAAGAAAAGGTCTGCAATGACTTTCACTAATTCGCAGTTTTGAGCACATGAATAATCTCAATTGAGGATCTCTTCTTCTTTTTTTCTGGCCCGGCTCTCGTTCCCGATAAATTGTTCTCTTGAGCAAGCTCGGTGTTGAGAGGGTTGCCTCAGAAGGGGCTCTTCCTCAATCTCTGACCCACTGGAGCAGCCCTGAGTGGCCTTTACTTCAAAAAGGCTTTTAAAAAAAACATTGCACATATTGTGGAGGCCTCCGAGTCTCTCGGGGTCCAGAAAAAAGGGAGAGAAGGAAGAGAGACCCCCCCCCCTCTCTTTTTCTGTCCTTTATTTCTTTTTTAGATGGGCTGGGAGGGGCCGGGTTATGTTTTCAGCGGAAGGGATGGTGAGAGTTTGAGGAGATATTATTGGGCAAATTGCAAAGCTTTCATGCAGATAATGCGCGCTGATGAAAGCGCTGTTTTGAAGTGAGTGTCGAAGAAAGCGCAGGCCCACGCTGGAGAGGCGAGCTGGATTGTGTGATAACTTCATCTCAGTGAGGGGCCAGGAGCGCTGCCCAAACCCGCCAAAGGGATTAAGCCAGCCTCTGAGCCCCCCGCCACACTCGGACCACCTGCCGGGCAGGCCGGCCTCGGACTCTGCCTAATGTTTCTGATCGGTTATGCTATTGTCTGCCTTTCACTCTCTCTGAGACCCAAGGAAAAGGGGAGAGTTGCCTACTTTTTTTTGGGGTGGGAGGATTAGCAGCCATTTTCTTTCTCTCTCTCTCTCTCTTTCTCTCCCTGTCACTATCTATTTTCCTTTCCTGCTCCCAATCACTGTGGGTGCAGCATCCATTTTACTCCCAGGCACTGCCATGGGTGACATGTGAACTGCGTGCTCTGGCGTGTATTCATGCCCGTGACCCACACATTCATTTCTCTGCCTACTTGTAAAGTGTTCAATTGATATGAAAATAAAAAAAAAAAAAAGGAATCCTTTAAATAAAAATATTTTTGTTAGAGAAATGATAAAGAAAGACTGGAAGCCAATCTTTGAGCTCTAAATACCCGTTGACATTTTACTGCTAAGTGTCTTCTGGACGATTTATTATTTGTTAAAATGTTTGCCTGTGAAAGGTAGGCATTTGCCCGAAGAACGTGTGACTGAGACGGTCGGGACTGGAGGGATGGAGCGGGAGAGGGAGAGAAGAGCTTGCTTCGGTGTGCCATGCACAAAGAATTTCTCATAAAAGATTCTCTGTCACTTGAATCAAGGCTTCATTAAATGTAACCTTCAGTGCCTGCTCTGGCTGCAATAACAGCTCACTGGCAAGTGCTGGCAAATTACATTTTTTCCCTCAGGGTAAAAAAAAATAAAAATTTACCATTATTTATTTATTTATTTCGTTATTTTTCCAGATCTGAGAATCTTTGTTGCATCACACAGCTGTCAAATTTGCATGTATGCGCCTGTGTGCGGCAGGCATGCATGCATGTGCATAGACTGCATGAATTATATTGCGTTTGCATTATGACTGGTGGTCTGGTGGTGTGAATAGTTGAAGTTTGTACTTCGGCGTGGAGCCGCGCTGAGGCAGGGAGGTTATTATGTGGCGGTGGAGCAGACACAGGTGTCTCCTCAGTGCTCAGTGCTACCGGCTCGCGACTTTCAGCAGTGATGAATGGACTGAACTCGCAGACAGACCTTTAGCAGCACCTGCCACTGTGCAGCGCAGCACGCAGGTGAGTGTGTGTGTGTTCAGTATTATACTGTTATATGTTATATTATACTATTATACTACAACACATTGCTTAACAACTACACAGAATCATATTTTTTACATAATTGGAGCATTTGACAGAGAACCAGTATAAATATTTCATATATACAGTATGTGTGTGTGTGTGTGTGTGTGTGTGTGTGTGTGTGTGTGGTTGGGGCAGTGATTCTCTATCCATATTTAGGGGCAGTGGTGGCCAAGCGGTTAAGGAAGCAGCCCCCGTAGGAACCGGTTGCCGGTTTGAATCCCGATCCGCCAAGGTGCCACTGAGGTGCCACTGAGCAAAGCACCGTCCCCACACACTGCTCCCCGGGCGCCTGTCATGGCTGCCCACTGCTAACCAAGGGTGATGGGTTAAAGGCAGAGAAGCAGTTTCCTTCGGGATTAATAAAGTATAAGTAAAAAATATATGTATGCTAACTAACACTAAATATATATATAGAAAAAAACATTTTTATTGTGTGTTATTGCCATTTAATTTTGCATAATCTAATGGGAATATAATCGTCATATCTTTCTCTATTAAATATTTTCAAATTTGTTCACCCACTGAGATGCAGTAGATATTTGTAGGAGCATGCTGTGTTTATTGCAGCCTCATTTAAAAGCCGAGTTTACAGTAGGGAAGTCGTGCATTTTTATTACATTGAAACAGTGGACTTTTTTATTGTAAATGTTGGTCTGTTGTATATCTGAGCCTCTCTATTGTTTTGTGTTTGAGTCTTTTTGCGTGTTTTGTCTTTTGGTAAATTGTCATATGTAGCTATCATGCACTAATCCTTCCCAAATGTCATCATGACAATATTTGGCAATGCTCTCAACTCAAACTAACTCTGCCTGAACCAGTGCTCCAATAATGAAAAAAAAAAAACCCAAATATGTTTGCTAGTGCACTACAGAGGGCCATAAACTCTTTTGATTCAGTCTCTTCCAGAATGTTCTATATCCTGACCACTCCAGTGGTTGACAGCCTTGTGCCCATGCCAACCACCAATAACCATATTCCAGGAAAGAGCTGCACATGTTCAATTATGTAATTACATCATCACAGATTTAGACAGATGCCCAATAATACGCTTGAAACACAATCAGGCCAGACTCATCCCTTTTGTAATGCATTTGAGGAAGAAAAATGATCTCAGTCGAACACAAAAACAGATTGCTTTTGTCGTGAAGCCTTTGTTTCATGATATTGGGTTTTTCATTAGAAGTATTGGATATGTTGTTAGTAGTTTGTTACATATGCCTAACTCTCTTTCAAACTGTGGATGTATGAATGAGGTCAGCACCTGTTTTTTTTTTTTTGATTACTTCCTGATCTTAATATGCTAATTAGGTCGACTTTCCTATCAAAAAGTCTCTTTGTGGTTGACGATGCAAGAAATTGCAAGAGGCAGTAGTGGCTTAGCAGTTAAGGAAGGGAACTTGTAACTGAAAAGTTGCGGGTTCAAATCCGTAACATTGAGCAAGTTACCGTCCCCACACATTGCTTAACAGGCATTTTTCATGGCTGCCCACTGCTCAGTTATTGTGATGGAGTAAATGAAGAGGACACATTTTGATGCTGTGCTGTGTATCACAATGACAAATACAATCTCTAAAAGCAAACAACAAAAAGAAAAAATGAAGCTGATTTGCTTGTGACATGGGTAGTGTGTAACCTTCTGGCATTAAAGGCTTTTTTGCATCTTTAGTGCTTGCTTTGGTTGAGATTTTATTTAGTTGAGTCTCTGGACAGTTGCCATTGAAGGATGTTTGAGATTTGTCCTTGTCTGGTTTATTTTGGTAATTTTTTTCGGTTTTGCAACATTTTTCATTTATGACTGTGTCATTTACAGCAGCTTGTATTGGCGTCTGTTACGTCTTTCAAGCTATGTTGAAAGAATTATTGAATAATCAATGCATAATCTCTACTCATTTGCTTCTTTGTTGATCATAATTTTAAATTATGTGCTCCTCAGAATGACAAAATGTTTTTGGTTTGATTTGCTTAATCCAGGCTCATGCAATTTAATTGACTTGCCAGTTTTTGGTCTTTATCGAATGAACAAGAAATTATTAGTTTAAGCGTTTAGTGGAAATCATATTGGAATACAGACAAAAACAGATCTTTAACCCTCATTAATATGTATGTTTACTACATAATGCTACTTATCGCTGTGACAGGTGAGAACCTTTTGGAGATAGCTTTTGCATAATTTCCATCATGAAATAAATCCTTATACTTATCCTTTTTATTTATTTTTCTTCCCCTTAATCTCAGTAGTCATCCCAAAAAATGCTTGGAGATTGTGACTGTGGCCTGGCAATGCAATGGAAATGCAGATGAGGTGACCTTTCTATCGAGCCTCTCAGGAGTGAGAGCCACAATGCAACTGACACTGCTGAGGGCCTGTCATTTGTGGCCAATATATATATATACAGTGTGTGTGTGTGTGTGTGTGTGTGTATACACACACACAGTCTTTGCTGCTTAAAATGATCATGGAGAAGCACAACAGAGATTTGTTACCATTAATTCTCTATTAACCATTAGTTGTTGTTCATGCTGTACTGTCTCTTTTTTGCAGTACTAAACTATGTGGAGGATGGTTGACTGTATGAATTGGGAAGACCAGTTTTGGTTTGTGGCTTAGTAATGCTGCCTGATTTAAGTGTCTCTCGGGTGACCATTTTCCAATACAAAAGGCTGGAAACATCCATATGTTATATGGTGGCTTTGGAAAGTCCCTGTGGAGCCCAAGTGACCCTCTCTTCTCCATTCTCCCTGTCATAATTTTCCCTCCTGAAAAAGCGGCCTGTAAGCAGGCCCTCCCCAAACACAGATTCATGTTTAAGGCTCCTCTCAGCTGCAGAATTGCTGCTGCTTTTACATAAATTTTATTATTTATTTTTTTACGAGCAGGATGAATTTTATTGTGCATTTTCTCTGACACTGAGAGATGGCATTGAAGCACCATCTGGTCAACCTAGTGTCCTTCTAAATGCTTGTTCAGCATGCTGGTTATGAATTTGCTTGCACAATTCAGTTTATTTTTCAATGTAATCTCTTCTTGGCACGTTTACAGAATATAAACATAAGGACGGTAAGCATTGTTTAAAAATTGGAATTTTGTGCGAATCTCTGTACACGTTTTCCCCTTTAGTCCAACACTTTAAAATGATCTGACAAGTCGCTTACAGTATTCACAGTTTAGCTACGGAAAGTGTGTGCTGCATAAACTGACATGTGACAGGCGAAAACAGTTCACATGTGTGAAATCTGCCATTTCTGACTGTTTGACAGAATGACTCAATCACAGACCCGAGTGGAAATCAGTGTTTCTGTTGAGTGGGCCTTTGAAAGAAGGGGAAGGACAACCCGTTGTTGGAAGATAACATCCCCATCTTGGTGATGAGCGGTGCTAGAGGTCACCAGAGGAGCGGTCCAGCACATTCCACTCAGAAGAGAAAATAACACCTAGCCCCCAGAATTCATCCGCACGCGCTGGGTAGATGGTATTTTAGTAAATGGATTCTTATGACTTTGCAGGCATCTGATCCACTGCAGCGGCCCCATTGGAGTGACGACATCACTTGCACCAAGCAGAGCTGCATCGAATTACAGACTTTTGGCAAAATCATTCCAGCCATCAATTATCACGCATGGCCATGCGATCTGAATTATTATTATTAATAATAATTTTCTTCCTACAGTTATTTAATGCTTCACTCTGAACTATCCAGTTACTCATCTGAGAATTTCAGTCCTCTGTGATTGTTGATTTATATATCATGCCAAGCTGTTGTTTGTGCGGAAGTTTCAGAATACAATATCCCCAGTGTGAATGAGTCCTTAACTTTCGTTTTTTTTACCCCCACCCGGAATACTTAGCTGGAACAGCATGTCTCCCGTCCTTTTTTGCGGAATAAAAGTCATGTTGCCTCGCCAGCTTGCCTCTCTTGCTCCCTGTTGGTGGTCTGCGCTGGATTATGATTGCTTTAGGTATCACTGATGTCTGCCATTACGGCACATGGTAATTATTAGAGAGCACTGTTTTTCTAAGAGAGAATAGCTTTTCCATTTTTCCCCGCTTTTCACCCACCTATTGAGCTGCGAAGTCGGGCTCTTTGACAGAGTGTTTTGCATTTACACGTGCTGCCATTTTATTGCTTGGAGAATTCAGGGAGTTGTTATCGGCCTTGGGAAGACAGCGCCCGGCCCAGGTCAGGTGCTTTTGGCTGTGAAGTCTTTTTCCCACACATTCTTCTCGTTTAACTTTCTGACACTTCACAGGGCATAATTACTTCATGGCTGCAATTTCCAAGCAATTTTCCATCCGCTCTATCTCGGTGTCGGATCTCAAGTGGCAACTGTTGTCACTGGTCTTATTTAGACGATCTTTACTGGTGCGTGTGGGCCAGGCCAAGCGGGGGGGGACTTCCTGTTTTCATATCCTGTGTTTAGTCTGGGAAAAGGGGCATATCAGACACGTAGCCCGACACTATTTCATTTCCTTCGCCCAGTGAGCGCACTGCCACGCCACCCGTCAGGAATGTTCATTGTTTACGTTGGGATTGCTAAATTTTATTCGTTTTTTTTTTTTTTTATTATTATCTGTGAGATTATTATTATGTGTGAGAAATGGTTGTTGGTGTGTGCGTCAGGTTGGGTGATGCGTGGGAGTGCGGCTTACTTTCGGTGTCGGTCCCAAAGTGTGTCAACCAAGAAACATGACACAGGACGCAGGAATGCCAGTGATGTTGTAAAAACACCAGGCCCGTGTGTACCTTGGCTGAACCCGTCCCATCACTCACGTGTTGTCATGAAATTGGGCTTCGGAAGAGTGAAGGACGGCACTCAGCCCACAAGCCTTTTGCCTTTTTGACCGACCCACAAGCTGAAAGCTGCACCAAAAAAAAAAAAAAAAGAGAAAAGAAAATATGTAGACCTTTGTTCCATATATTTCCAGACATTGTCCATTTGGATGAAAAAAGCATCACTTAAAAAAAAAGTTTTTTTTTTTCCCCACAAATATGTGCTCAGTGGTGAAAAGGAAGCAAAAAAAAATCAATATCGGTATCACGTCAGGGAGAATAAAACCCCAGAAGGGTCCCTCTCATTTTTGAGGTCAGTGCGCAGCAGAAGGAAATGGCCGCGTGTGTCTCGCTGCTCTGCCGGCGTTGCGGAGGAGAAGAAGGGGACGCGGGGACGGGACTAACGCGGGGACGGTGCTCCGAGGTCGGGCGAACCGCCTCGGCGCGGCGTGGAGCTCTGGGGACGCCAGGTCGGCTTTGAAATGTGGCGCAATGTCGTCAAAAAGTGACGAGGCTGAAGGAGTGAATGAATCGCGGCCGCCATGAATACGTGTATGAGTCGCCGGTGTCTGGCTGCTTATCTGTGCGTCGGGACACCTGGGTGACGGCTCATTTTTTGAGGAATGTAAATATGTGCAAAACACTTTTTTTTTTCTCTCCCAGCACGACGGAAAGTGCGCACTTTTTTTTTTTTTACTGTAATGAGCCGATCGTTTTGCTCGCTGGATGTTTAATGTGCGCTGTACGTATTTCAGGAGTTCCATTTTCCACGTCCTGCCCTAGTTGTGTGTGTGTGTGTGTGTGTGTATTGTTTAGTCCTGGGTATCTTTTCATCTGAGGAGAGAGAGAGAGGGGGCACACACTCTCATGCACTAACACACACACACACACACACACACACACACACTCACACTCAAGTGACGTTGATCCATCCCGATATTCCCCAAGTTAACTTGTGTATAGTGAATGAATATAAAATGCATGTTTATTCAGTGCGCTTCGACTGGCTATAGGGCCGGTGTGAATCAGGGCGGGCCGCCACTTGGAACGTTGCTGTCACTTCGAGGGGCTGATGCTGAGTCACACTCGGTGTGGCGCATTGTAACGCCGCCGAGCTAACAGGAGAGTTGTGTCCACGTGCAGAAGCGCCTAGCCGTGCACAGAGCCGTCCTCTCTCTACCTCCCTCTGTCCGTGTGTCTCTCACACACACACACACACACACTCTTCTTTTATGGCACGTCATCCCGTCGCTCCGAGGGGAGCCCGGGGAGAGCTGTCCAGGCCGCATCCGTCACAGAGATGGACCACTGGGGCCTGTGCCGGACAAAGGAAGGACCTCCACTTTCTGCCTCTCGGCATGTCAGTGTATGCCCGCCTGTCTCAGCACATCTCAGATATGGCTGATTCATCTGCATTCTCCTTCCAAAACGATCACTGGCGTATCCATGCCGCCAGTGTGTGTGTGTGTGTGTACTTGGACAGAAAATGGAATAGTTTTGCGGTAAAACGGAAGAATGTAAAACTGATGGCTGACTGGCTGGATGAATAGAATTAGACTGGATGGATGAATAGAATTAGAATTAAATAGGAATGCTGATGTTAATTCTCGTTTTATCCTGCTGTTTTTTTTTTGGAATGGTTGTATTTTTGAATGCATTTTCTTTCATCCAAGCCCCCTTTTTTCTCTGTTTTCTAAAACACACATTCACACCTTTCTGCAGTTTTGATTGAATCATTAAAATTTCACTCCACTCTGAGCTCTCATTTTGTTTCTCAGAGTGCTCTGCCACAGATTGATGTCAGTAATCAGGATGCCTTGAGAAGTATGCGCCGCAGTTATGAAAAATGGACTGATGTGGAATCTGGTCTGCACGGAGCTATAGTTTTCCAATGAGTGTTATTATAGATGCTGTTTTCATGCAATTTCAATTATTGATAATGGCCTAACAAATCCCCAACTGAAAATATTCTCCAATCAGTCCAGCGTACGTTGATAGTCTGAATTCTTATATATTATTATTCCTTTAGAATACTGTTTTTGGAGAATACCCAGGTTTTTGTCATACCAATACTTTGCACACAAGTATGTCACTCACATACACTGTACCTGTGTATTGGTGACAAGCGATGTGACAATAATCAGGATTTTGTTCGATTTGAACAGAGAGAATAAAATGACATGTTTGTTGTTTTCCTGCTCATGTGTATAAAGAATAACGTGGGTATGAAACAGGCCAATTTCTTGTCAAGTTACCATCAAAACTGGCTAAATGTGTAACCAGAGAAGAAGTCTCTACATATGTCATGTGAAAATGGAAACCCAGTTACTTACCTGTGTGGGTGGTAGTAGCCCAGTGGGTTAGACGCTCGCCTATGATCCAGAAGGCCACAAAGCCACAGGTCCAAACCCCACTTACTACCATTATGTGTCCCCCAGCAAGACACTCCCTGGGGACTGTCCCTGTAACTACTGATTTTAAGTCCTTCTGGAAAAAGGCGTCTGATAAATGCCGTAAAACACTCAAAATGTCCACGTACGTCTGCGACACATCTTCAAGTTGCCTTGTTTTTGTGTGCTGTTGGTGGTGGTCCGGAATAGCCCATAACTCACGGTAAGCTGGGCTGAGACAAGGTGGGAGAAGGTCATTTCATGCTCATGGCCTGTGGATGGAGGCATCGTCACACTGCCATCAAGGTAGAAAAGGCGATCTCTCACAAGAATTCCATATTGATCTGCAGTGACCCTTGGCTCTGTGGGGACAAGAGACACCTAATCAAGTAACAAAACGTGTCCACCGCAAATCAGTTTCTCCTTTGATTTATTTGTGGTGTTTTTCCCATTCACCTGTTTTTGTGCAATTTTGAACAGCAAAGGCAGTATCAGCGTTATTAACAATGAATAAGCGGCACCGCAGGTATGCGTTTCTGTGAAAGCAGTGACGCGTAAGTGGGCGGCTTTGGAATAAACGCTGTGGTGGAAATGGTTGTCGTCCTGTAATGCGTGGTTACAAAGATCTTCCATGGCAACAAGAAAAGCGCCGATTGGCTTAAAACTTGTGCGGTGCCACTCAAACAAAAAAACGTGGAGCGGCGCAGTGGAGTGCACTTCTGCCCCTTTTAAATGGGAAATTATTCAATTGGAGGTCAAGCTTCGGGGTGACAGGAACCACAGCTTCGATATTCGGTGGTCATTGTTGCATCCTGTCATAGTTCCATTGTCAACTTTTTTGTCATGGGGACATTCCCAGGGAGGGAAGGTGGAAAGTGGGTCTTTATATACTTAAGGAGTTGCCAGTGACAGCTATATGTTCTTCAGTCGACCCATTTTCCCTACATCTAGGCTTATCGGGGTTTTTTTTTATTATTATTATTATTAAATAGTCCCCAGATCTGCTGGACTGTATCTTATTCCTTCTCAAGCGTTTCAGAGAAAGAGAACATGCAACACAGTGAGTTCTAGATATTAAAATGTTGTATTATATGGGTGATGGTTATTTAATGCTGGAGTTATTACTTCCCGTCACTTTGTGAAGCCGCCGGGACTCCGGCCTCGGAGAGAAGACAACGACGACGACGACAACGACAACAAACAACGAGCGCACGTCCGCGGTCGCGCGCGTCTACCGGAGCGTCGGGCGGGCGCGCGCGCGCGCGAGCGAGCGGATCTCCTCTCCCCATCTCCCCTCCGCCTCCCCCTCGCGGCGCTGCTCGGCGGCGGCCGCACATGTGCGCTTGTCACTCGGAGCGACGGGAGCGACGGGAGCGAGGCTCGGTGGCCGCGCTGAGAGCCGGGGAGAAGCGGGACTAGCGGCCGCCGGAGGCTGCGGCGCGGTTCCCGGGAGAAGTTGCCAAGTTTCCGCGGAGCGGCTCGGGACGACGGGAGCCGGAGCGCCGATCCCGGCAGGTAACGCGGGGATTTTTACACCTGACTCGGGAACCTATTTCCTGCCTGGGTTATTGCTGCTGAAGTGGAGGTTTTTTTTTATTATTATTCTTTTTTCCTTCTTTTTTTTTTACGCCAGTGGAAAAGCTCGCGATAATTTAATTTCGAGGTTTCGCACGAGCGACGGTTCGCGTACCGAAACGCGCGCGCACGCGCCGCATCTGAATTCCGTCGGTAATTCTTCTTATTAATAGTTTTTAATGGCCGGCGACGTGGGTATTATTCGTGTTGTTGTTGTTATTTGGTGGAAGGGGCGTGGACGGTCCGCTCCTCGGTCCGCGGCGCCGCGGGATCCCGGTAACTCCGCCGCCGCGCATCCCGGGCTCGGATGGCGCTGTAAATCGGGATCTTTTTCAGCATTTCACCTAGACAATTTAATACATATTTTGTTTTATTACTTTAAATAGGAAGCATTTAATAAAAATTACATTTTAATAAAAAAAAAAATGTTTTGACGCAGTTGAAGACACTTTTTTTTTATTTATTTACAGTTATTCATCGCAACTATATATTGTTGGCCATGTTTACAGCGGTACCCCAAAGCGAGAATTTGATCCATGAAGAATTTTAGGTGGCTCTACACCCCCCCTGTAGTAGGAACAAACTGCAGATATAGTAGGTCATACTGTGCCCCCCCCCTCACTCACACACACACACACACACACACACAGGGCTGTATATGCTGTAGCTGTTCTGTAATTGCGTTGAAAGCTGAGACAAGAGATAGAGTTTGCTGAAAGATTCCTGGATCATCCTAAATAAGCCTTTTGTTCGATCATCATGGTATGGACGCTTGCGCGGCGAAGCAGGTTCTCTGTACACCAGAACAACACAAATAGAGGAGAGTAAAAAGAAATTGTGCTATTAGAGCGGGAAAACAGATCTGCTTTATTGCCATTATTACATTTCTTTGGATTATTTATCTGCTTTGTGCAATTCATTGCAATCAGAGCCGTCTCACTGAGCAGCGTCATTTTCTGCCGTTGTAAAGCGTTGCGTCGAAGTGCTTTGAGGCTTTTAAATGGGGTATTTAGCGTTCGCTCTTCTGGAGACATCTTTCTTTTGGACTGCATAATAGGCCGGGCCAGCGGCGCGCGCCGAAATTTGTGCTGCCGTTAAACACCCTGAAAGCTGCAGCTTTTTTTCCTGAAGGCCATCCAGACGGCCAGGGTCGGGTCGCCTATAAAAGACACACAATCACAAGATAGAATCCTTGTTCCAAATGTCATTTCATTCATGTGTTTTTTTGTGTTTTTTTTTTCGCATTAAACATGCGACACGTGACAGTGTTTTCTGGACAGACGTCATAATTTTTTTCTGAAGCCGCATATCTAATTCATACAGATGTATGTTTCCACGTCTGAATATGAATGGGCGTCGGTGGGTGTTGCGGGCTCAGAGGTGTGGGCGGGGGCCTGTGAGAAGGCGCGGTCCTAAGTAATCCATTTCTTGACTTGCTGTGAGAGGCTCAATCTGTAACCACCGACCGTCCCCCCCCCCAAAAAAATGAGGGATAAATTCAGATTTTCCTTTTTCACATTAGCTGACCTGTGATTGATAGGAACACTTTAGAGTCCTGAAGTGTCGTTAGTTTGGCGACAGGCGCGTGGAACGATTAATTTTTTTTTTGGTAACGACCCCTACGACAGGCCTTGCTTTGGGTGACCAGCGTGTTCCAGATCAGGTCGTGCGCTTTTTGGGCACAGATGTAAGCGGGCGGGGGGTAGCTGTCTGTCTGATGGCAGCCACTGTGTGTCTGTTTGACTGACAGATAACACCCAGTCTCGTCCAGATGCTCTGAAGGCCCGCTGCTCTCTGCAGGCTGCCGAGCCCCTCAGATTATTTGCTAACAAATTGGTCCAGCGCCGATAGTATTATATTTAATCAAGCCAATTTGCTGAATTTTTTTTAATTTACACTTCTCACCATCAGCATGGGGATTTTACTACTCGAGCTGTAACGTTGTGTAGTGTACTGTGTGTGTGTGTGTGTGTCTTTATTTTATTTTTAGTGTTCTTGTTGATAGGACTCCCGTCCTCGCGCTGCTTGTTAAAAGTGTGAGTTGTGTCGAGTTCGTCGCCGCTAACCCCACGCTGGGTCGGGCTCATGGCAGCTCAGCCGTGCTGAAACAAGCTGAATCTCTCTCTCTCTCTCTCTCTCTCTCTCTCTCTCTCTCTCTCGCTCGCTCTCTCTCCTTTTTTCGCCCCATGACACACACCAGTTGAAGCTCAGTGACTTGAGTGCACACGCCCAGCGCCGGCGACCTCGGCAAGGTTAAAGGGCAGCCATGTTTATGATGCTGCTGGGATACTCGTCTACCCGGCCCGCGTATCGACCCCCGCGCCGCCGGGATCGCTGCGATAGGAGCAGGAGCGTTTTAAAGAAAGCCGGCTGCTTCGCGCACGCCCACCGGTGGCTTCCTCCGCCCAACGCAGCCGGTGGCGGCGATGCAGCAGTCTCTCATCCCTTCATCCTCCATCTTACCTTCCTGCCACCTTCACGCCATCAATGTCCCTGCCTTGCCGCCCCCGAACTCCACCTGGATGGCTGCTGCATTTCAACAACGTATTAATTGGTCGACTTTTTTCCGTAAATCGGCTTGTAGTTTGTTTTTTTTTGCCAAAGAGCACGAAATTACCGTTTTTTTTTTTTTTTTTTGCCAAACATTTCTGAAAAAATCCACGCTCTCTTTCCAAACTCGAAAGGTCGCCGCCGGGGCGACATCTAGATATATTGTACCGTGCGCGTTGCATCAGCCCGGTCTCTGCGGTAAACACACATGCACGCACACACCCCGGCGGAGTCTGACTTCTCTCCAGGGCCGCAGTATGGTAAAGTTGGAATGGACGCGGCGTGTGAGGAAGGAGCGTATGGCTTTTCCCGAGTCTTTAATGCTGCGACTGAAGATGGTGGGAGATCTGTTGAGTGTGAATCAGGAGATAAGCTGGAGGCTTCCAACCGACTGGCCGGCCTGTGTTGAGATGGCAGCGAGAGCGCGAGTGAGAGTTGTGCCATTTCTGTGCCCAAGTGTGGCTGAAACTTTCTTACGTCAGTTCCGAATTACGCTCTCACTGTACACCACTTCAGTCAATGAATCATGAGATTCGCCGTTTGCGGCGCAAATCTGTGTTTTTCAGACAAGCATGAAATGAAACTCGCATCCTGCGAACTTCAATCCCGATTTGTCATGCTTGCGTAATGTTATACAGAAGTAAACTCAATTACATTTAAATCATCTTTACAGCTTTAGCTCTCGACGTTTGAGTATGTGTGTGTGTTACTCGTACTCGTAGGGATCTGTTACGCATCTTCACGTGTCGCACCTGCTAGACGTTGCGCGCGGGCTGTCGTCTTTGTTTTTTCCAGGCCCCTCCCTCCCGGCCTATCGGAAGACTGACTGCGGTCAAGTGGGGCGGGGTTGAGGTTTTCCGAATGGACTCCGCCATCAGTTCGGCGGTGACCTGCATTTCCGTCTCGCGTCCTTGGTGCCGTCCAACGGCGGCGTCTAGAAAAGTTGTGTTTTTGCCCCCATTCAGTACGTTGCCCGGTTTCGTGTTGAGTGCGTCCATTTTCTATTTGTCCCAGCGGGAGTGCGCACACATACATATTCCATACATCTCGCATAGGACCTATACTGTTACACCATATACACCACTATACACCATAGTAGTGGGCGTCGCCAACCCTTGTATGTTTTAGAGGGACAGGTTAGCCGACCCAGGGTGTCCTAAGTCTAGGGAAAGACGTGTTTATTTCTTTCTTCCCTTCAGCGCCGCCCTGGGCCCTCGCAGCGATGGTTTTCCGCGATATTGGTAGCGCTGTAAATAATTGTCACTATATTAAATGGTTGCCACTCTTCTCTGCGCTTTTATTTGCTGCCCCACCACCCCTACCTTGTTCTCTCCCCTGACCTAGACCAACGGGAGGCAGCAGGGTCTGAATCTCGAGTTTCACCACGTTATGGTCATTCTTGCCCATCGATTTGAGGTTTTTGATACGTCAAAGCGAGATTCAGTTTCAACATGAAATCCAGGGGCCATGATTGAGAAGAAATTAGATTGCGGGTTCATTTCAGTGGACTAACAAACACAATCACAAATGTGGCCTGAAACTTGCCTTGAGCTCATCTCGTGAGAGTGATGTACATTTATAAATGTTTAATAAATGTTTTTAAATTTGCTTGAAGGATTGGTATGCATTATAACATACACAAGACAGCCCTGCTTGATTGTGCAGGTTTGCAAAACCTTTTCAGTGTTCGGTACTAATACGGAAATCTAATGTGATTTGACTCTGAAATACATTTATTCAGATTTATTGACATAAGAAACAAATTCAATGCATACTGAAGAGAACGGTGGTTAATAACGGCTTATAAAGCTAATTATGTAAAAAGGACATTTGCTTGTATTTTTGTCAGCATGACTTTTTCAATGAATTTTTAAGAGGAGGGATCATAATATTTTTAGACTATTTGTTTTTTGTTAGAGGTTGCTTCAATATAATGGGCTGTGAAGAAGCATCGGTCTTGCATCAGTTACGTGAGGATTGGTCGTACGATTGGTTCACCGCCCCGGACTCGCGTGTCTTTAAACCCACGGTTGGCAAAATTCTGACCTATCTGGTATTTACCTGAATTCATACCGGTACACTCTGCTGCGGAGCACACGGAAATGGCCCAGCTCTCCTCTCCTCTCCGCCCTGGACGCTGCCTGACCGCTCTTCCTTCCTGCTGGCTTTTGCTAATAATTAAACTACAAACGTAATGTGTTTCCGAATGCTTCCAAGAATTCGTTTCGCGGCTATTTATCAATCGCCTGTGACAAAATCACCGCAGTGCCTTCCGTCGCTTCGTCTTAATGTTCCAGGCTTCTCCTTTTTGGTGATTGGTTAGCCGACAGACATTTGCTCAGGGGAGGGTAGACCGTCCATGTTTGACGTGACCATGTGACCCATTCTACCTTTTAAAGACGTGGCACGCAGTGCAACTCGGGCACGGGCGGAGACTCTTCACTACCTGGACCTAAACTCGACTCTGACCTCTGCGAAGGTTTACGTGACTTGGTCAGAAGGTAGTAAATGGCTCTTTTTTTTTCTTTTTTCTTTTTAGTTTTAGATTATTTATTTCGGCAGGTGTCTTTAATTTCATTTCAGGCTCGCCTGTTCTTAATTAGCTGTGCTGATGTGAGGTAAAAAGAATTTTAATTGGACACCACTGTGTGTACATCAGCGCGATGATGTCTTTCATTTTGATCGGGGGAAAGCGGGATTAGAGCTGGCAATTAATGAAACCGTTGTGCCTGCCTCCGGTTTCTGTTTCTGCCAAACTCCGGCCCAGGTCTGTCCCGCTTCGCCCATATGGCCAGCATGTGCGCGTATTTTCAACCTCCGCGTGTGTTACGTGTGTTTTATTCCTCCTAAGCATGGGTTTCTTGTTCTCTATCCATATTTTATGAAGTGTGCAGTAAATAAAAAGGGAGGTATAAACACGGACCTTTCTGTCCCAGAGCGGGACAACCAAAAGTTCAGCGAGAGGTGAGGCTGACTCGTTACCCGGGTTTAGGTAAGGCTATTATTCTTTTTTTTTTTTTATACCCTCGACGCTTATGCAGCCATTCATGCCGAGAGAACCCTCCCTCCCTCCCTCGCTCGTTCTCGTCTCCTCTCGTCTTGTCTTCTCCTTTTTGGAGGGAGTTCAAAATTCCTATAAGTGGAGCTTTGTAAGCAGCAGGACTGGCCCTGGCTCACCCTTTAAGTCTTTTGTGAATGGCGTGGGGAGCCAGATATGTTCATTACCGGCGACAGAGCACGCACACGCCCGCTCGAGAGCGTCTCCAGTTATTGTTTTAATGACCTGCAGATCCACAAGATTATACACGCACGCGCGCAGCCTCATCCGTAATAAATAAACAGGCTTTAATCCTCTCTTCTGGCAGGAATTGATTATATTCCCGTAATTAGCTTCTACGCTCGGTTTGATTTTGTACATTTTGATTGTACTTTTAGAGGTTGAATTGTGTTTTTTTTTTTTTTTGGCATTATTATTTATTGTTGGTTGATAGGACATTTTTTTGCCAGTTTGTCATGTCTTGAAGAAACTGCAGGGTCTAGGGAGTATCCTCTCTAATGCGCCTGACGAAATTTTTGCGGGGCCGTAATTTATGTGCGCTTTTCCTTGAGCTTTATGAGCACTTACAGCAGGAATGCAGCTTCCCATCGCCGCTTTTCCTGTAAGCTCTGTCAGGAGATCCTCTAAAACTCACATTGTACCGCAAATGATGCATTCTCTGTTCCCCCCCCCCCCCCCCCCCCCCCTTCCTCCGGTTCAGCGTCCTAATGTGTAATTTTTTGATTTGATAATGGGAAGGACCTGTTTTGATTTATGTCGGACAAATTAAGTTTCACCTAGAATATAATGGTGCAGATCAAATGCTGTCCTCATCCGAGTGGGACTGGTAATCCTCTGAAGGAGAGACAGACGGAGAGAGCGAGAGAGAGAGAGACACTTGAAAGAAATAATGAATCTTATTGAAATGGAGTGTAATACATCTTGCATATTGAGCTGGCTACTTGTTAAAGCGACGGGCCTAACCAGAAAGGAATTTGCTTGATGGATGAATTTCTGCTGTCTAATGGATACAAGCACTTGAAAAATGAAAACATCGATCCGGCCCTGAAGTTTTCCATCCCCTAATGAGAGCGAGGGGTTTGCCGAAGATTTTGGAGTAGAAGGGACAGCGGTTTTCTCAGGACATACGTGGTGCATATGTAAATATATAGCGTTCCGGTCACAGTTGGACTCTACCTTGTCTGGAAGAAGGGATGCTCTTCCAGACAATGTGTCTCTGCAGATGTGGAGGGGGGAAAAAAAGTGTGTAGATTTCATATTCCTCTGGAGCGAGGCTGCTCACGCTAACTTTTGACATTTTTTACAATGTGCTCCCTGCTGAAAACGTGGCCCTGCTTGTGCTGTTGCCATGGCCACACTCGTGTAATCAGCTTATACACTCAGAAAATTGTTCTGGTTTCATGCAGCGTAATTTTATAATTATTTCAAACTGTTGTAAATTTGGCTTTCGACCAGCTGACCCAGAAAGTCGCGAGCTACATCCCGACTCATACAAATCCTGCCACTAGCACCGTGTCCCTGAGCACCGTGGGGACCCAACCTGTAATTAGCGAATGGAGGCAGCTCTGGAAAAGAGTGTTATATAAATTATTAAATGTAAATGTTACTGGGCTAGCACTGGACATTTGGGTCTGTTTCTGAACTGAAAATGACACAGAATCAGGACCGCATCTGTGGTTGTTGGCGCGTTCTGCTATTCTCACCCTCTGCTGGATGTTAAGCTTCCGTTTCACAGTCGCTGTTTCACAGAATTCCTTGTTGTGGCCCTAGTTTAACTTCCATTATTGTCCAATAACATGATTAAGGAGGCTGTATATTTTAAAGTGTATTTTAGAGCTGTGAACAGATTTGCAATGAATGTTTAGTGATGTTTAGTTGTGGGAATGAGGCACAGATGGGTAGTGTCAGGGAGAGGAGCTGGTCATTTTATTTGCACACCAAATCATTTTTTCTCTAAATTTCTACTGGACCTTTTGTCAAAATTATTATTTTTCATTCATTCACAATTAGACCACAGGTTATCTTGGAGTTCCTGCTGGGTTCTGCATGCCAGTAGTGATCATGAACAATGATGACGTTCGGCATCGGCGATGTGCTATATAGTGATGGGTGGTGTACGCGTGTGTATTTTATGGTGAACGCACATCGGTGTGCTTGAAAGACTGAAAGAGAGACCAGATTGAATGTCACACACTTCACCCCCTCGCACCTCAGGACACAAATGGTGCACTCAAGGCACACAGTTAATTAATCTGTATAAAAAGGCCAGATTCTCTCCCTCCCTCCCGCTGCTTGCTCAGCTGATGGGGTGTCACCAGTTGGATGGCACTTCTGGCATTGCCACGCTTCTGTCATCATGTGTGTATGCGTGTGTATGCGTGTGTGCGTGTCATCATGTCATCTCCTTGCCGGATGTGAGGGGAACGTTCCTGACCTTCTCATCTGTGTTCTCTTGCCCCCCCCACCCAGAGACCCACAATGGTGAGAGATAATTTGATCTGGCTGCGTGCTGCGGCGGTGGCCCTGCATTTGTGTTAATGGCAGCCGGGCCGCACCACTCTTAAGGAGCGCGGTGAAGGACAGTGGAGGCTAGATTTGCATCACTCAGAGTGCCTTGCAATGTAATTAAGGGGTCAGAGGCCGTGTCGCTATAGGCCCGCGGCTGTCATCCATTACTCGGCCGTCGGGAAAACGAAGTGTTTGTGTCGTACTTGTATTGTGTGATTGAACGCTGTCTTTCGGACATGTTCGGTATGTGCGCAGTCTGTAGCAGAAACCAAATCACGTTGGTTTCCTTGGCTGGTGTTTTCACTGTCAAACATCCCTTTTTTTAATTAGACAGGAACAGTTGAGGTTAGCCCGGGGTTTATTTGAGAAAGAGGGCGTGTCAAAGAAAACATTCACATGCTGCCAAACCGCTGGGTCTGCGGTCGGCCTGTTATTATGAACCCTGTTGTTGTTTGTGGCAACTGGTTTATGCGTCTGTGTATGCAAAGCCCACAGGTCACAAGAATTTTCCCTTCCCGACGTTGGTTGTTTGACTGAGATTTGGCGCATTTGTGCTTGTACGTTATTGTAAAAGCGCTTTCAACACCATTTCATCATCTTCCCCCCATTTCTTTCAATCTCCTCTCCATCTCGGAACTGTCCTTCTCCACGGTCGCGCTTTGTGTTGACGTGGCTACAGTATCTCTATACCGTCCAGGTGTCTGAACTTTCCCGGCTTTTTTTTAGACACTCTTTCATACCTCAAGGTTGCAAAATCATTACGCTTGTCTCAGCGAATTACATGCAAAATCAATGTGGCTTAACCTCCTGGTCGCTCCCAGGCGTCACAAGCATGCGTGACTTCGTGTACGTCTATCAGTGATTACAGAGACATGGGCAAAGGCAAATAAACTTATACCCATAGGAGGGCTGGGCTGTACAGGCATTTTTCTCTTGCACATTCTCTTGTTTTTCATAAGTAGTGTGATGTAGATGTTGTATGGCTATTTCGGAAAAGCATTTTTGTGTGGTAGTTCATATCTGGGTGGGAAATCACTTTTATAATCGGTGTTTGGGTGGGCTGCTCCATGGACCCTTGGTCCAACTACTTAATTTCACCCATCTTGTCTCCTTTTTAAAAAAAAGAATCCAATTAGAAAAGGGAGCAAGCCAGGAGGTAGAATTATTACAAAAAAATGTGGACTTGGCCTCTGTTTGTACGAGGCTCTGGGCAATTATGAGCGTAATATTTTTATTGATGAAAGCTTGCCCTTCACATTACTGGAACATTTCCTCCAGCCCATATGTCACTTGGCCCTCTCTGTAGATTTTGTGCAGCACTCTCACAGCGTTCGCTAGTTTTAAAACTCAAAGTCCATGATGTATGTTGTTGTCTCTTGTGCCGCAGCTCGATCCAACGGTGTTTTAAAATAGTGTCGACATCAACGTTTTTTTTTTTTTGCATTTGTTTTAGGCTTTAGTTTCATCTTGCTTTTTCCCTGGTGTGTGCGTTGACATTTTGAACAGAATAATCTCAGTCTGGCCGCTTTTCGTAATTAACGCGAGTATCTGTCATTTCGACTGGTGTGCACGGCCCTTTAGAACCACTCTGCGATCTCCCGTGGACTTTCTTTGGCAGTCGGGTCTGTTTGCATGTTTGCAGTAGGCTGCGTGGACTGCTTCACTGCTCCACATTAATTTATCATGACGCTGATAATGCTCTCCCGTTTTTAATTATTTACCTTCTGCTTCCTGTTAGTTTGTGCCTTATTTATGCAGGTGGCGTCAGTTTTTCTCTTTTTTTAAGGTCTTGCTCAAACTGACTCATGGTCCAGCGAGTCTCATGCCCATTCTTGTGTGATTTGTTCACACTTTCCAACTTGCACTTAGAAGAGGTCATTCGAAATGCCGTCTCTTTTGTACCCCTTAACGTCCCGGTTTGTAGCCGTCCCTGCCAACCTTGGCAAATGGATGTACTCCATTATCCAAATTCAATTTTTGGTTCCATCACCAGGGTCCTCTCTGGACGACCCAGGCATTAGGCAGATCCGCCTCTTCGCTGGCCTCATAAGCATCTGTTGTGGGAGAGCAAATAGTCTTAATTGCGTTAGGTGTGGAGCGAGCAGAGCATGACTGATGAGCGGCGGTCCCGGCGAGAGCCACGCTGCAGGAGCGCTTTACCACCTGAAGTCTGCGGCGGTCTTACCTAACGCTAACCCATTAGACATTAGCCTCACCCGGTGCTAATGTCGCCCCCGCAGCACTAGCTGGTGCCATATTTTGCCTCGGTTACCTGAATGCTGGCTGTGATTGTTTCAGCTTTGCCACAGCTTGACTAAGGTTTTTGCATTTTGATGAATTCTCATAAAGGAGCTCGGAGAAGTGGTAATAAAGCGCTCTGAGTAATAAACGTACATATTTTTTGCAGAGCATTCTAAAGCCATCATTTCAATCAGATTGCAATAAATTGCCACGGCTGTTGTACAATAAAGAATTAAAATATATTATATGCTCCTCATTTGTACCCTACACTAGACGAGCCCACCCAGGGACGGACTTCTTTGGGCCAGTGGTGGCCTAGCGGTTAAGGAAGCAGCCCCATAATCAGAAGGTTGCCGGTTCGAATCCCGATCCGCCAAGGAACCACTGAGCAAAGCACCGTCCCCACACGTTGCTCCCCGGGCGCCTGTCATGGCTGCCCACTGCTCACTCAGGGTGATGGGTTAAATGCAAAGGACAAATTTCACTGTGTGCACCGTGTGCTGTGCTGCTGTGTATCACATGTGACAATCACTTCACTTTCTTTCTTTCATTGAAACAGATCCGGCAAAAGTGCGATGAAGTGGGGCAGAACAGTGGCGTGCTATTCCAGCGATGTCGTCATCGAGCCCTCAATTGCCTCCTACCAGTCCCTATTTAATTGAGGGATATTTATCCAGTACTGGCAAGGAGTAATTCCCCACTTTCACTCTAATTCAATCAGAGCACCTCCAGTAAATGGCAAAATGAAACATCCCAATTTATACACTACACGGGGCAAACATACCCCTTTCCCCCATTCTCAAGTATGAACAGAAACGAAAAAACAGGCTGCTATTTAGG
Organism: Denticeps clupeoides; assembly: GCF_900700375.1. Lineage (NCBI taxonomy): Eukaryota > Metazoa > Chordata > Actinopteri > Clupeiformes > Denticipitidae > Denticeps > Denticeps clupeoides. Next base: position 21,192,010 of record NC_041710.1, read on the forward strand.
CAAAGACTTGACCTTTAGCCCGCTTCTTTGGTGTACAAGCCTGGCTATGGGTAATTAGCAGGGGCCAAGGGCTTCCTCCCTCCTACGGAGCCCAAGATGAGCTCCTTAGCCCTCGGTTGCCTTAATTGGGTTTCAGTTTCTCTCTTTTTCTTCACAGAAGAATATTTACAGAAACCTCTCAGCCAGTCACGTCTTCTGCGAAGGGCGGAGAAGATTGTCAGAGTGAATGAGAACGTGAAGTGATCGTCATTGTAAAACACAGCACAGCACACAGTGACATGACGAAATGTGTCCTCTGCTTTTAACCATCACCCTTGGTGAGCAGGTGCTCAGTGGCACCTCAGTGGCACCTTGGCGGTTCTGGATTCAAACCAGCAACCTTCCGATTACAGGTCCCCTGTAAAACTACAGAGATGAAAGTATAGAGATTGCATGGAATCTCAATCTCATCAATAAATACATATATGTTTCTTATGTTACATTTTAATTCAGGAAAATTAATCACTTGACTTTCTCACTTTCTCACTTTTCCATGTAGGCTTATTTGAAATTTATTAGTTGAAATTGTGCAGAATTTGCTAAAAAAAAATCAGGAATTTTTTTATAAAATAGAAACTGCACAAGCACCTTTTACCCCATTTTCTTTCACACCACTGCCTCCTCATCCCCCACATGAAACTGATAAAAGAGCGGATCAGGCTTGTGGACCGTACCCTTCCCCGGGCTGTGGACCCTCATCTCAGCCCGAAAGATTTACCGCAAGACAGTGAAAAGCGGAGAGAAACCTGCGCTCGCGCCTCATCCAACAACTATTATGGGTGCATCGCACAAGGTGGCCAGATGGTATCCCACAAACTGTGGTGGAGGGGATCGAGGGGGATGGAGAAAGTGTCAGAATTTTCCTGCAATTTCCGCAACATTTGTTGTTTATTTCAGTTCAGAATCCTGAATGATAACGTTGTGTTATTTGGTGGCGGGGGTAGGGGGAGGAATCACACCACGCCGCTGGGTGGTTTTTACCCAATTCAGCAGGACTCCAAGTGCTGTGACTTCTGTTTGTCATGACAGATGGAGAACTTCTGTTGCCTGGGCCGGAGCAGCACTGAATTTCCAGACTCCATGCGCCCTCCTTGGCTCGTGCAGAGCCTTGTGTACTTCGTAGGATCCCAAAGTCTTTGTTAGTGAGCAAACGTTTCCCACCAAGCCTCACAAGAAACCTCACATCCACTTGAAAGGGAGGAGAGCCCAACTGTGAGGATGTGACATCAAGCTTTGAACACAGCAATCACTGTTTACGTCTCCGAGTTGTGCAACTTTGGAAGATCTGACTTAGAATGCAGCCTCCATTCCTGCCATTTTGTATTTTGGAGGTTTTTTTTTTTCGTATTTCTGGCGTCGTATTTCTGGCTCCCGGAACCTGGCACAGCCTCAGCACCTACACTTGGGCACGTTTGACCTTATAAAGATAAGAAACTAATGATCGACAATCCACAATCTCCAATCTTTTGTGGCTTAAGCCAGGTAATTAAGCGCTGTGATTGCACAGTGTTGCTTGCTTAAACACTTGTTATTATAATAATTGCCGCTGAAGTTATTCCAGGCCTCCGGGTTCCTCCTGCAAATGCACGCCGTTTGCAGCAGGACGAGCAAGGATGTGCGGCGCTGTGCCCACCACTCCTCCACGCTACCACACAGCTGCACGCAACACTACGGAAACAAGAAAAAGGAGCGCATGTAGGGTTAGAAAGAGAAACGTGAGAGGAAGACGTGAAGGGAGTGGGGAGCACCAGCCGAGCGCTAGTTGGTGAAAGCGAGAGATGATCGGGGCGCAACGGAGAATAGATATGCGCTGACAGCATTTATGCAATTTAATCTCACCATCTGGAGGAAAATCAAACTAATTTAAGGTGCCAGGCAGAGAGAGAAAGGGGAAGGGGTGAGGGAGGGGAGAGAGGGTCCTAATCTGCTCTCAGTGGCACATTGATATTCTGGAATTCAGGGCTGGTGCTGGAACAAACAGCCTTAATGGACCACGCTCTCAAGGCTCCGGGCTCCATGGGGAAAACACAAAGGATTCAAGATGTGTTGCAAAAAGGTGATTCATTGAAGAAAAAAAAGCGAGAGAGAGAGAGAACATTCTTAGACTTCCGTTGATTACTTTCACTGGACACAGATCCAAAGCTGATATACAATCTGTGAAGTTTCTTTCTTTTTCTTGGGAAAGGTCTGATGTCTTCTCCCTACTCCATCTCTTCTGGGTTTTGATAATGGGGGACTCGGCCTCTTTGAAGAATTTTTTTTGTATTAGATACAGCAGTGAGGCTAATTACATTCCCCGAGCGAAGTATACAGTTGAGCTGAGACAAAAACAGGAGCACATATGAGTTACACCGTAAATAAATTAATACACCCATTTAGGAAATTAGATCTGTTATGGAGAAAATAATTACTGTGTTTATTTTGTTCCAGCCTCTAAAGTAATTGTTCGTGCAGCGGCAACCGTAAAAGCAAAAACCCTTTAAAAGAAGGTTCAAAGCAAACTGCATTTGCTCTAATTAGATGTAAAATAGCTAATGTGTATTAATTATACAGGTTATTGATGCATTTCAGGAGATATGAGCTACACTAAGAAACATATAAGGCCATGAGAAAGTATTTGATTGCCACTGATGCCCTTGTCCAGGCGTTGTTATGGTCGGCTACCATGGATTGTCGGGATAGACTCCAATCCCCTAAAACTTGTTAAACAGGTATGGAAAATGGATGGAGGGATAACACTTAATGGTTCCTCATCTCCAGACAAATGTATAGATGTAATTGCCCCCACTGTCAACCAGTGAACCAAATCTAATTGATAAGGGGATAAATTAAATTAGAGCATCCTTATCTGAGGTCCATTGCTATATAATGTGTGCTATACCTACACATTACCATTCTAGCAAGATGTAGCTGAATATGTGTCTTTCGGAATGGTGTCGTTATTAAAATATATCCTGTTGGGAAGGGGGGCTGGCAAGGCAGAATTAATGCATAGAGAACTCGTCAGGAATGCCGGACTGACATCTGAAAAACGTCCACCATGAGAGAGAAACTAGGTGTCCCTGTGGTTTTGCTCAGCAGAAAACAGCTAAATGCTTCTTGAATATTTCCCAACACTTTCAAGGGACTATCCTATGGACTGAGAGGCAAATATTTGGAAGATATCTAACAGAAATATCATGCTCACATTAATGTCATAGTTTTAGGACACTTCAGTTCCGAAGGAGAATATCCAGCCTTCTGGCCTTGATCTGAAGCTTAACCCTTTAGGTTATGAAGCAGGACAATGACCTGAACCACGGACGCAATTTCACTCTTATTGAACCTATTGAGATGTTAAGTGGGCTGTTCTTAGTTGATGCAAACCATTTGTCTAGAGAAGGGTTGGACAAAATCTTTCCAAAGATAGAGCTCCTCTTACCACAAGCATTTGTTTCCAATTGTTGGGGAAACAGATGATAAGGGGGGGCCTTATGGTAATAACAGCAATTAAAAACAGTGTTTTACATCTACTCAGGCTGGTGTGATATCATATATTTGTTTGGAGGTTTGAAACAGTTAAGGGTTTTGAATAAGAGCACAATGAGGAAGAAAACACATGATCTAAAAAGGAAGAAGGAAAGAAGAAATATGTTTAGTTCTGACAGATAGACTGGCAGAGGCTGATGGATTGGGAGCTGAAAGTGTTTCCAAAAAAAGAAATTAGAAAACACTGTCAGGCAAGGGTTATACTGACTACAGTGTGTGTGTGTGTGTGTGTGTGTGTGTGTGTGTGTGTAAGATGACTACAGCACCACGTGTATTGCTTTTCTTATTTGCAAGATAACAAAGGACTCCAAACACCTACATTGAGGTCAAGTTTGTATTGCAAAAATAGATTCTGAATTTTTTTAGTAAACCAAAAGATGAAGCTTATGGTTGGGTGTTGAGATGAGGTGTAGTAAATTAGCATTTTGTACAATTGTAGACATTAATATCCAATGTGCTTTTAGGTAGTTACACAGTACACCTGGTCCCTAAAGATATAATACAAGGCCTCGCGTGCATGTGTGTGTGTTCGTGCGTGTGTGTGTGTGTCCCCTTGGTGTCCGGATGCCCTTGCCCTGTTGGCAGTGATGTGTTGCCAGCCTAATGAGGGGTCTGTAGTGTGCGCTGACGTGACAAACGATGCACCCCACAGTCCCCTACCACTGCACCCCTCCCTCACCCGTCCTGCCCAAAAACAGCAGATGAATTACCCTTGCTATATTTAGAACCTCTAAACGAAATATTTTAATGAGAGGGGGGAAATGGGAGAAGAAAAAAAAAAAAACAAAGATGACGGAAGTGTGGAGAAGGTGATGGATGGATGAAGAGAAAAAAAAAGAAGGAGAAACATGTCACTCCAGGGCATGAGAATTGAGTTTTGAGATATGACGAATGTGAGGGAATTAAAATTGAGTAATGACACTGATATTTTTTATAATCGGATTTATCATGCTAATCATGAGATTTTATTTGATAGATGACATCCTGTGACACTGATAGTATGGAGGTTGAGTGTGTGTGTGTGTGTGTGTGTGTGTGTGTGCATGAATATGCATGTTTGCATGTGAGAATAATTTTTTTATAATGGCTGTTACAGGATACATTAGTAAGCACTGTTCTGGACTAGGGTTGTGTAGAGTTAGTATTGACTTTGATACCAATTAGTACTGGTATCGATACTTCTCAGAATTGGCCCGCAGACTACAGCAATTTTCAACAGATATTGCAGCAGGCAGCTTCTCCCTGGCTACCTGGAGGACCCGATGTTTACATGAGAGACACACCAAGCTTGCTAAAAAATGTAAAAGGTAAGATCTCTGTGTGGAAGTATTTTGGTTCTGGTCAGGTTTGGACTCAATTTTAATCATTCTAGTCGGGCTTAGCTCTGGTCAGGTCAGGTTGGGCTTGCGTGGTAAAGACAGCCAGGCTTTTAAAAAGATGTAATTGTTGGGGTGGGTTTTGTTCTGCTCGGGCAGGATCAGGGTAACTTTTCAGGCCCAATTACAGTTCTAATTGCTCAAGATTCATGTATTTTTCAATCATTGAGACATGATTTTAGCTTGCCTCAAAAACATTAAAATGCATTTGTTTCATTTATTAATTCTTTTTATATGGTGTTCTGACTTTTATAAAATATTCAAAAAATATTCTTTATTCATTAAAAAAAATCCTTTGTTTTTCTTTCCCTGTAGTATCGAAAATAGTATTAAATATTGTGTACGATCCTTAGTATCGGTATCGAGTTTGAAACTTCAGTATTTCAGTAAGCCTATTCTGGACTACTGTGCCTTTCATAACTGTCTTCAGATTGCGGAGTGTGTGTGCATGTTTGTGTGTGTGTGTGTGTGTGTGTGTGTGTGTGTGAGAGAGAGAGAGATTACTGGTGACAAGTCCAGGGCTGATAGCATTCAGGCTCCACGCCAGATCTCCGATGTACCAACGTCGCTGCAAAATAAAAAAATAAATATAGTGACCTAACATTTTCTGAGAGGTGAGGCTCAGAGCGCAGCTTGCATTGTCAGCCATGAAGCCAGTCAGAAACAGGGAAGGGGCGGACCTTTGAGCATGACATCTTAAATATTACTGAACTAGGAGCTTAGTGAAGAGGGAAGAGTATGTTACTACATTTTTTTTTCTGAATCAACTAAAACAAGCCTTCAATCTGTCAGTAATCCTGCACACTACACACTTCCAGGTTGTGTAGCACCACGCAATCACGTCAGATAGTGCGGTTACATAAACGCAAAATGATGCGATTTATATTATGAGTACATGGACCAAAGCGGCAAAATACTGCGTCATTCTTTCAAAGTTTACCAACTGACTAAACTGAGACCGGCCGGTTTACATGGACACCAATATTCAGTTAATAATAATTAGTATATTATCAGGACTTGTACGTTTGGAATGAGAAGGTTGAACAAGAATATCAGCATGTTGCCAAAGTCCGTCTCATCCAGATCCAGTGCCATGTATATCTGGCACCTTGTACAAAAAACATTCAAAGGAGTTTATCACGAAACTAAAACAGAAAACATGTAAACAGAAAAGTAGGAATCACGATTGGACAAAAAAATCAAGTCGAAAGGCTTGTCACATTTGTCACTGTAGACATGACATTAGACATTGAATAGCACTGCACAAAAAGTGCTTACTGACACAGGGGAGGCATTTTGGCAACTATGTTGTTTTAAAAAGTGCATTTCGGGCATCCAGGTAATTTGGGGTTCATAGTTTCACTTGTCATGTTCTTTCCTGATCACTGAGTTGTGCATCGCCAGCCTTTCATTTCCTTTCCAGGCTCCATTTCTTGTTTGTACTCCCCTCCTTATTTTCCTTTCTAAACCAGGCCAGACGTGACTACCGCGTTCTCAGGACTCGCTGTAGATTCCGTGCTTGTCGCTGGTCCTGAGAGAGGTTTGGAGAGGGACCATTGTAATGAGACGCACTGAGCCGGTATACACATTTAATGTGGGGCATTCTCCTGCTCGCTCCGGCTTTCTCCTGCCCGATAAAGCGCTCTCCTGCTCTGCTCTTGGAGTCTGAATGAAAGCACTCGGCAACATCCACTCGACTGTTGTTTCAACTCTCCAGCTCTTTCAGAGCGCAGACATCGTGTTGGGGTACGTGGAGTGGCCACTGGGCCACCTGTTTGCTCCAGGACGTTCTCTGTAGTCCCATCTCGGGAGGAGTGGAGAGGGTGTCTACTTTGGCTCAGTTGATGAAATATGGGAGAGGTCAGGTCTGTCACTGTTTCACCAGCATCCTGGTGAAATGAAGGTACGTTTCTCCCGCCTGTCTTGTCCCCCCCCCCCCCCCCCCCCCCCCCCCCCCCCTTTCCCATTCTTCACATCCATTTGTCCCTCCACGAACCCACATTGTTGCTAAGTGGCTCGGCTCTAGACCCTGTTTTAGTTTGCAGAGTAAAGTGGACTCCCTCACCCCCTCCTCCTTTCCTGTATTCCTGGTGGAGAGGGTGGAGGCGGGGTTCATGCAGTCTCTTGGTGGTCCTTGGAAGGCCAGGTGCCTGGGATTGTCTCCAGCTCTTCGGCTGGCTAACAAGCTCCCTGTGGCCCCTCAGAAAGGCCCTGTCTCCCACTCCCCATTACCATAATACCATTTCATTAGGCTGAGGCAGGAGCAGGCTGCCACGCACTGTGCAAACCTCTGATAGGTTAACGACCAATAAGAAAATGTTTTCACAGAAGCCCATTTTGCCCCCCTCCAATCATCCTTTAATTTGAATATACGTCTGGGAAACTTGCCTGGCCGTTTTTGCAGGGTTGGGACGTGGTTTTGCCTCAGTGTGTTTTTCTTCTGTTCTGCCTTCCTCTTTTCTTGAGAAGTGCTCTCTCAGCACTGACTTTAGTTGCATCCTGTTAGCTGTTTGACATGGAAGATGGAGAAGTTTGACGATGCTGATACCATTAGGAAAACAAAAAGCGAAGAATAACAACAAAAAAAGACGAAACACCAAATCTGTCAAAGTGATTGCCTTATTCCATTTGGATCGGCCCCTAATGGTTGGCAATATCACTCAGTTTCTATCAGTCAGTCTCCGTTAAACCACTTGGATGGTTTTCATAGCAAAAGTCATTGTGCATGACCCATTATCCTTAATAAGCAGTTTCCACACACTTTTTTGTTCTTTCTGCGCATTGTTTTCTTTTTTCTGTATCTCAGTCTTACAGCGTATATCCCCCCTCCCTCCAAATTGATTAACCCTTAATGGCTCTGTCATTTTTTTTTTACAATTATGGCTTTTGTTTTATTGATTTATTTACATATTTTTTATTTTCTCTTTCCATGGGTTGTGCTTGGGTTGGCTGGTGCTCACCCAGACTTTCCGTTACCGTCTGTGATGTCGTTGGCGTCTCACATTGCTCTTGCAGAGGAAAGAGCTGCCCTTTGTGTCAAATGAACTCTCTGTATGAGGGTTTGCTCATGTTTATTGCTTCAACCCAGCCTCACCAGCCCTCCTCATTCTTTATCCAGCCCCCCGCGGACGTGCTCCATTACTGTCTTGAAGGCAGCAAAATTGACTTGTGTTGTTCTGTTTTTTATTTTTGTCGGCCCCTTTTTTCTTCTTCTTCAGACACTCCTTCCCGCTCCTGCTCGATTTGTCCCCATGATGCTGCTATCAGGTGGCGTATCTGTAATGAGTGGAAAAAAAACTTGTTTGCACCCTGTCCGCCGTCCGTTCCGCCCTGGCGTTATTCAATCTCCAGAACGCTTCCAGTGGAGTGCTCCTGACTGCCGGAGTACAGAACCCCCGCGGTAAACTTATCAGATAGATTCCAGGGCACATTGGCAGCACGCTCGCCTCGGACCGGCTCGCTGTCTGAGCGGAGGACGCGTTCATTCAGAGGCAAATGATGCAGGGGACTCACACCGCTCAGCCCTTGATTGTTATCAGCCCTCTTGCATGATCTCTGATGCCCAATATCTGTAAGTCTGGTGTGTTTCTAAAAGAAAAACAAGTGCATGGTCCATGCTACTTCATGCTCTGTTTAAAGCAGGATGGCTGTGACTCATGCAGCAGAAACTGCTATGGATGGGACTTAATCTGATGTGGCAATTGCAATACAATATAAAATTATATTCCTTATACACCAGTTAAAAGTGTCCTTTTCTAATGATAGCATATTTAGTCCAATGATGTAAAATGTATATTTCACATTCACAGTTATTGTACTGCCATTCAAAACTGAGCATTATGAACTATGAAGCCCTGATTTAAGCTTAGATTTGAAGTTACTCCCCTTACTGATGGAAACACAATGCAATGTGTATTGATTATTTATTGGCTCTTTCTGGCTCCAACTACATGATACCTGTCTGATACTCTGGCACTGCTTTTGTCACTGTCAGAACAGAGGCTTCAAAGCCGTCCTCTAATAGAGGACACATCCATCACATCAGTGAAGACACGTCCATCAACAATCCCACCCACCACATAATAGGGCTGCAATTGCAATAATCAATGAATCTGTGAGGTTTGGTTGGGTAAAATGTTGGTGTGTTTAAAATGGATAATGATATTGTAATGGTCCAAAATAATGTGTGACCCATGTGACGGACTGGGGCTAAAACACGGAATCGTGGGTAGGAGAAGCAAAAGAAAGGAGAAGCGTGTGAGAGTGGTGCAAGGAGTCTGTGTCCTTTATAATAAACCAGAACCACGTCCAGGTCCAAAAACCCCAACCGGATCGCTCCGAAGGACGAGACGAGCTGGCTGCAGAGCAGACGCTGGCGAGCCGGACCGAGGTAAAAGGATCGTCTGTCCCCACTCTCCCCAATACCAGTTCGGTTCAATTTGCAGGAAATACATTGACAATTATATGCAGGTCATAAAACACATTTCAGGTGTTTTCTGAACAGAAACATAATGTATGTTTATAGCCCTTTTGAATGTGACAATGTGAATATTTTTATATTCTCTCTTGATTCATATGTCATCTCAAGATTATATCACTCCTCTTAAAATTTTTTCTTAATTTTGAACTGTTGACTTGCCCCTCCGTATTTTCCTCACATTTTCACACTGCTGATCTGAGCTAATAAAAAAAAAGTCTGGCTGGGGTCATTCACATTCTGAAGGGTCTGTTCTCCACAGCCTCTGGGTTGGCCTAGATGCCAGCCAGGGCACCTCTCCCTTAAATAAATGGCTGGATTTGAGTGCTGCATTATTAAACACCTTCAAATTGAAATCAATATTTTGCAATAACTTGTGTTTAACTAAGCGCCAGCCCTGGCCTGGCACCAAGGCACTTGAGACATTTGAGCATCATAACTGCACGACTGCTTCCTGTGTTTTCTTATTTGCTCTGTACACACTGCTTTGTCTTTCTTCTTAGTCTTTTTTCCCCCCTTTCTGCAGAACCAGCATTACATGGGCACAACTTTCCCCCTGGTTCAGAGCCCGCGGTGACATCATCACACAACTCAATTTAAGTCATAATGCCCTCGTATGCTTGGGCTGTGTCGGGCTGTATGTAATGTGATACAATGGCGTAATTGGTCTCTGCTGTTCACTCCGTCTTTTACTCTCTCCCTCTCTCTGGGCGCATGGCGACTGACGGATTAGTCATTACATCTCACTGGGCCCTGCATTACAGCCATGCTAAACGCCTCTAACACAATTGAATCTTTTAATGATACCCTAGAGTGCAATGTTCCAGTGTAATGATAGTGGACATGCTTTGCCCCTCCCCCTCCCTTCGCTCTCTGTTTGTAATGTAATGCTATCGGTCATTCTATCGTCTTCGCAGTAGGGCACCGGATGGTCTCAGGGTCAGGCTCGTCTGGCCAGGTTCTGTCCTGGGACCCAGGTTTTTATCTCTGGAACCATGCTGCGGTTCTGCGTGGTAGTCTTGTGCTGCGGCCTTCTCCAACAAGTGGCAGCTTAGATGGTGTCAGTAGCTGAATGTGTTTTCAACCATAGACAGAAAGCAGACTTACTGAGAGAAAGATGTAAACCAGATGCTGTCTCTTTCTCTCTCTCTCACACACACACACATACACCACACACTGAGAAGATGCTTTCTGTGGCGGAGGAATAATTTTACTTAGCCGGAAAGGTGAAGTCGTTGGTTGTGATTGTGCTTGATTGGCACTCCATTGCAGGTAATCCCAGCCACTCATTCGTTGTCGGTCTCGGGCTCAGAGCCATTTGCCGCAGATTCCTGAACATTGTGTCAGCCACAGCATACACACAAACCGCTCCATTGTGCAATCTTCATGTACCTCATTTTACCTGCAGCAGTTTGACGTGTTTTTGTTCCTTTTGTAAGCTATCATGTTCCTAAATTACTTTTTTCCTCAAACGCTATTAAATATTCTTTTTTATGTGTGTACCCAAATATATTTTTGTATTTAGAGTGCCACAGAAGACTAGGATGTCCTTTTGTCTGGGTACACAATATTTTGGTGTGTATGGGTGTAATCTCTACCCATCTCTCTCTGTCAGAACCCTGAGGTCTGGATGGGTCTTGCTTGTATTGCCGGAGCCAAGCTTAGGTTTCTCCCCTCTACCTCCTGACTTTTCTCCACGGTCTGTGAACCAAACCTGAACAAAACCTCCCGGGACCAGGGGGAGAAACACAACCCAGGGGTCCAGATGTAATGTATAGCGTCATCGGTGGTCCTGTCCTGGTCCGGGTGACTAGGCAGTAATTGATGGAGCGCTGTGTCCAGTCGGTTGAGGGATAGGCTTTACAATGCCCCACGCTGTCAGTCATCCTGATAACCTCCATACGCCTGTTTCCCTGCCACTCGTGCTTCCTCTCCATCTAAAATTCCCACTTCTAGTTTCATCATTCCCGTCCTACTTACTTTTTTTTTTTGCGCGTAGGACGGGACATTATTCTGACCACCAAACAGTTCAATTAAACATGATAGACTGCGTCAGTGTACGCCAAACACACCATGACAGGGAGAGGATATAGCAGCTGCTCTACACGCCCTGAAATTGATTTCATTTTTATGTCTCCCATCCTGTAGTTTTCCCTGCTAAACCAGGACTCTTCTGTTTCTTCGGAGGCCTTATCAAACACAGGAGGAAGTCGTCTTTTTGGGTTGTTTGGTCAGAAACAGCCCGGAGTCTACAGCTAATTTCCCAGGACAGGGAAGCATCGGCCGTCTCAGCCCCGCTAACTTTATATTTCATTTTACACCTATCGATTACGCCAACACAGCCGCTCCATCCAGTTCATCATCCGGCGCCTTACTGGAGCTCTGGGGGGCCGCAGTGTCTGATCGGTGTGTGTGTGAGGAAGAGAAACACTGGGGGCATGTCTGATGGCATCCCAACATCCTACAAGAGGGTCTGACTGCTGTTACCCTTAATCCTGACTGTGCACACACACATACACACGCAGTTTCCTACTCCCAAGGTCCCTTGAATGGAGTTTGAGCTATTGCTTCATTAAAGGAACTGACACACACTGTCCGTCTCCTATTTCTCACACTCACACACACGTAGACAATCACTGTGTGCATCTCTGACCTACAAAGCATAGAGAGTGACCGATACTTTTAGAAGTACAACCGCATATTCGTGTCCATAAGATTGTGTATGAGGGCAGAAAAAAAAAGTCTCCTGACATTTAGCAGCACAAAAATCAGTGACGAAAGGACTCTAAAGGACACAGCTTGTCAGATTTGGGGAATCAGCCCCCAGCCAGGGACATGACTTAGCATAAGCAACATCATCTGGGCACCATGGAAACAGCCTCGGCTGCCAGTGGCAACCAAGTGTCTTTCCCCCAGCCGCTAATCATGGGATGGAGTGGACGAGTGTTAGAGCCCATCAACACCACTCTATGCACCCCAACAACCCTGACTCACACGCCACAGAAGCACAAGTGACAGTTTTCTCTCTTTTTTTCTGCCCTCTACCTTGTCTCAAACAGGACTTGAGTCAGGCTTTGCAGCATGTGAGCTGGATGGAGGCCAGCGGGGGAAAAGAAAAGGTTATCCTTCCATCAAGAGGAGAGAACACGAACGCAGAGAGAGTGGACTAGAGAGTGCAAACCGTGTTTTATGCATATGCATTAACGTGGGCCGCTGATATCCCTCGGTGGCCTGTGCTTATGCCTGAAGTCCCACGTGGGGCTAGTTTAGAAAGAGCACGTTGCCGGCACTGAGCATGACAAAATACCCTGTTTAAAATAGCTCTGAAAACACACACAGCTCCGACTCCAGACCTACTTGTCCTTCCCTCGGCTTATTTCATGACGTACATTATATTTAACTGAAGACTGCTTGACCTTTTCTCTGCTGGATGTCTATTGCCTCACAATAAACAGGGCCCTGCTTGCCTCACCCATTTCCAAAGAAGCACTACATATGCTTCAACCTATAATTCTGCTCTCTGATATGGAATAAATGCACAGCACTAAAATTAGAATATGTAAGTGGTATTTCTGGCTGCTTTGTGCCTGCAGACCTACAGCATGTTTGACTACACACTGGGGTTGTCAAAAAATATTGATTCTCATATATTAATCAATGCTAAAATGTTATATCAATTAGCACTGGTATCTATATTTAAATTCCATCTGCTGGTTCACGGAATTTACAGCCATATTCAACAGGCGTTGCAGCGGGCTGTCTCTCCCCTGGGTACCTGGAATACCCAGTGTTTACATGAGAGACACACCAAGCTTGCTAGAAAATGAAAAAAGCAAGAGCAGTGTGTGAAATTATTTCGGTTCGGGTCATATTGGGTCAAGCTTGCGCAGTAAATGATCGGTCAGCATGCACAAAATTCCTGTCTAGAAAACCTATCCTTTCCATATGATTGGCTGCTTGTAAATTTGCTTCGGTTCGCATATTATATGTAAATTTTTTATAAAACGTTTTTGCAATTCATCATCGGGCTCTGTCGGGTCAGGACTAACTTTTCAGACCAGATTACCGCTCTAATCATTATTATTACTATTTTTAGTTTGGCTCAAAAACATTAAAATAAATGTATTTCATTTATTTGTTTATTTATTTATTCATCTATTTATTTATAAGTTTGTTATAAATATCTATTTATCAATATATTTATTCATCTATTTCTTCATGTAGTATATGTGGTGTTCATACTTTTTAAAAATGTACTAAAAATGAATTTATTAAAAAAAAAAAATTTAAAAAAGTTCCTGTGTTTGCTTTTTCTGCACATGTAGTATTGAAAATAGTATTGAGTACCATCCTTAGTATTTGTATCGAGTTTGAATTCGAGTATCGGTATCGAGAATTTCTGTATCGTGACATTCCTACTACATACACTGCACGTCCACTCATGTCTGCTATACGACTTCTATAAGCTTTATCTAAAAGGATACGCACCCAGGTGGAACACCAGCAGTTGTTGTGTCAAATGATCCATTCAGTTGAGGGCTTTTCCTAGACAGGGCAGCATAGATTCCCATAATCCAGCTGCGCAGGACAGTGTTGGGAAATTCGTAATTGCATACGTAGTGCTCTGAACAGACGAGACGGAAGGAGCTTAATAGAGCAAAGCGTTTGTGGTTGGCGGCATGCAAGGACTGGCATTCTCTTTTTTTTTTTTTTCCCGGTTTTCCACATCAACAATAAACACAGTCTACAAATGGCTGCATGCATTCTGGTTGTTTTCTGACAACCTGCTCACTTGATATTTTGACTGTGAGACAAAAGTGAATATGTACAGTAGGTGGATTTCTCTCTGAATTCTTCTGCACACCCGTTTAAGCACACGTCAGAGTAGATGGTTTTCTTGTTGCTGATATGGACTGTTAGTCCAGTGGTCACATTTAAAGCCCTCATACTTTTTTATTTAATTTCATACTTATGCCTTGTAGCAATAAATCACCTATACATGACGAGTGATGTAGGAACAGCCTGCAAAGTAAACACACACCCATTCACACACACTATGAATGAAGCATACGGAATGGCCTGTCTGCACTTATAGAAATGCGGGGCTCGCTTCTTTGTCTGGATTGCCATGTCTTGTGAGACATTATGGATTTACTACCAAAGCCCCAGCGTGTTGAGACCCGGCTCACTGTTTGGCGTGGCTGTCCTCTGTGTTTGCCAAGAAGCAGACATCTTCTGCGTCTGTGCCTGTCAGTACGAGTGATTTGAGGTTCTAAGGGAGAAAGTTCGAGTGCAGGCTCTGGAGCTGTCATTCCTGTTTGGAAAAAGAAACATGACAAAATACCATGTTGGTATCGGTAAAGTGTGTGATATCCATTTTTAATACAAGTAAAATTAATAGAATTGCATAAACACTTCTCAAGCTAAATTCTGTTCAGACCACACAGACTCCTGGACCCCCTGCTCTGTTCTAGGAATGCCGGAGATTAATGCGTCTGAGATTTAGGGGAATTATGAAGAGTTTATCAGGTCACTGTCTGCCTTATATAAATAGCCCATGGGAAGGTACTAAGGCCGGTTCTGCTGGTACAACCAGTGTTCTTGTACTGGCAACAAGGCTCATTCATCACCTTGACAGCCTGGCGATAGATAGATAGATCGACAGACAGACAGACAGACAGACAGACATACAGACAGACAGACAGACAGACAGACAGACAGAGAGAGAGAGAGAGAGAGAGAGAGAGAGAGAGAGAGAGAGAGAGAGAGAGAGAGAGAGAGATAGATAGATAGATAGATAGATAGATAGATAGATAGATAGATAGATAGATAGATAGATAGATAGATAGATAGATAGATAGATAGATAGATAGATAGATAGATAGATAGATAGATAGATAGATAGATGTAAGTAAGTAAGTAAGAGAGAAGCTTTGGCCTAACTCTGCTGAGCCGCCACGAGATCTCTAGTTGAAGGCAGGTTGAAAGCAGCTCAAACATTTCGTTCCACTCACTTATTAAATTTGTAAAATGATTTGGTGGTACTCATGGCCTGGTGGGTCCGGTGAGAAACAGAGAGCAGTATTAATCAGATGTGGCTGAGCGGGTCGGCGGTGCTTTCTACCGCTGGGATTAGCCGTGAGTGCGTGCAGGCTTTACTCTCTATAGACCAGGCACGGCTGTGCGGATGGGCAAGCTGTTTACACGTGCTTAACATTTCCTCCCCTGGTAACTCTTCTGGCTGTGTGTGTGTGTGTGTGTGTGTTAGTGTGTTAATGACTGAGCTCTGTTTTTTGTCAGGCAGACCATTGCGGGTGTCTGTATCAGTTCTCTAAACACAATCAGAAGAACGGAAGACACTTTGGGCGTGGAGCGCTTTGGCAGTGGAAGTAGACGCGAGTGCCTGAACTGCTATTACAAACTCATTGAAGGAGAGAGGACATCCTATTGGTGGAAGCCGTTATTATTACTATTATTTTTTTTTTTATTCCCTGGTGGGAGAATCTAGCCTCGGTGTTTGAAATCATCCTCAAATGAACACGCTGATGAGCAATTACAGAGGGTTTACAACGACGCAATCATCCGCCATTATCATAATCAACTTCAGAGCATTGAGAGCTCTCACAAAACAGGAGGAAAGAAGATTTCATGATGCGTTCAAGGTGTGTATGTGTGTGTGTGTGTGTGTGTGCGCTCCTACCGTCTGTATAAATCAACTTTCATCAGATGTTTTTTTTTTTTTACTCATTTTTTTTATTCGTTTCCAGCGCATCTCCACAGCTTTATCTGAATATGCATGCCGAGCACATTGGATTATTCAGCCTTCTGTCTCCCCTTCGCTCCCCTCCCCACACTGATTGCCGGTCCAACGCTGCCACTCACGCCGTCACCTCGCCACTCCCGGGCATCCCTCATCGTCCAGTTGTTCCCGCTTGGACATTAACACCTAATTAAACACGCTTGGACGGGAGGCGACACCAAGGCCACTAAATCACCTGTCGCCAATCCAATACACTGACTGAGAGTCTCTTTTAGAGTTCACCTTGAGTCAGACAGGAAATTTATATTTTATGCAGAGTGTGTGTGAGTGAGATGAGTCAGGAGACCAGAGTGGTGACGTTAAGGCGGCCATGTTTATTTCATCTGAATTTATGTAACATTTCATGTAATATTTAACCAAGGGGACCCACTGGAGACCAGGTCATGGGGTGAGCATACATGTGTTGTGTTTCTTTGCGCCCCTGCTTCTATCTGACCCTGCGGTGCATCACTACCCTGAACCAGCGACAGACCCAACACTTTTTTTTATCCCACACACTGCTAACGCTCAGCATGCACTCGGCCCAGACAACTTTGCCAAAAAAAAGTTTTATTAACTGCCATCCACGGACTACTCGTGGTCCAAGAAGATGTTACAAATGATCTTATCTTGGCCAGAGAGGATCCCTTGTAAAACAGACTCCATCTCTAATTGTGTTAATTAGAGATTTTCATCTTAAGCAAGTTTTGTCGGGAAGAGGGAAAGGCACGCTATCTTTATCCCTCCCCTCCATCTGCAGCCTGATCTCTTCTGGACCTCCTGGGATGCGCATTAGACACGTTCTCTAGACACTGTCAAGTGCACGAGGGACTCCAACCTGTTTGAGACCAGGATCCTCTCTACACAGGGGGCATTATGAGATTGTGCAAAAGAGGGCCATAGGGCAGGTCATGTTGTCCATGGAATTATCTTAATACTGCGTAAACGACTGCAGCGAGATTAGTATGATTGACATTCTGCATACGCTGGTCATTACAGGATTTTCCACCTGGGCTGTTTGGTCTGGGATGGATGGATGTTGGACAGAGTGAAATAGATAAAGGTGGGAATAACAACCTTTGTGTGTGTGGTGGTCAGACATGCACATATGTTCATATGTTTCTGTTCTTTTTATATATTAACACCTTTTCTATTTAGTTACTGGCTAGAATTAAAACAGATGCACAGATAATAATGTCAAAAAACAATTGTTATAGGGGAATTTTCATACCAAAGAGTCTGCAAATTAATAAAAAGAAATTGTAATTCTGAATCAACCGGCACAAACCATCCTGCATTGAGAGACGATATCACTTGCCACACCTAGTACATAAAGAAGTTTTCACACAAACCTCAATATCAATGACAACAATATCAATGTTTCTGTTTCAGACCAGTGCTGGTTTTAATTTTGGGAACCATACTGCATTGGATTGCATTGCATTTGGGACCATATAACATATTCCAGTCTCACATACTGCAAGTGAGTGAGTAGTATTTATTATTATTTGTATTTATTTTTAAAAAATCTACTTTGAGAGACCAGCACATTTGCAATTTTGCAAAATACAAATCCCACGAGTGTCTTGGAAAATGGCTAAAAAGTGTTTTTAACCGGAGTGCGATGGCAGTTTCCTGCAAATTAATTTGTGTCAATATGCCATTAACTCCCCTGAGTGGAAGTTTGCATATGTCCCTCTGCGTGTTTACATGCCCACTTGTGTGTGTATGCACGTATAAATAAGATGTTTGCCGAAAGCCTTGGAAAAATCCCACACCCTCTCTCTTGTCACTGCTTTGGCTTGTTTGGTGCTAAATGCTGGTAATGAGTTTCTGCACTCACCACAGTGCTTTGTTCGGGTTAATGCGCCTGTCTGTCTACACCGGTAACAAGTCTGTCCTTGCCAGTCCCGCTGTCACACGGTCGGCGTGGGAAGTTAGTGCTAATTGAAAAAGAGGGACATGTTGGAAGAGGGACGCGGACGGTGCGTGCGGTTCGCGATGCGGCCAGCTGGACGGATGTCGGTGCTGAGTTAGGTGTTAAGAGAATGGCGGAAAGGTCTTGATGGATGTTCGGAGTGAAGTGAGAAGCCCTTCACCTGACTAACATGGCTGTGCTAAGTGCCACTGGCTTGGCTCTGCGTGTGTGAAGAGGTCTTAGCCTGATGGTTAAAAGCTTAATGGCCTGGGCCTTGATGCTTCGCTTTCTGAAGTTCTTCCCCTAAGAGTATGAAGCATTAAATGTGTGGGGAGGGTCCATGAATGTCAATATTCAACGTATTGAATCGTCACTATTAAAGACGTAATAATCATGTTCTTGCAAAAAGTTCAGGTTTTGTGTAATTCTTCATAGTTTATACAATTTGTCTCAAAGTTAATATTAGAACAACCTTGATAATCATATTCAGAAATTCTGACTTTCATTAAATAGGGGATATACAAGTTTTACTAAAAAACAGCAAAGGTCACTTATTTTCATGCATAATTACTCCCATACCCCCTTCCCCAGCATTTATGCATTTATTCCTAATGGGGGGGATAGTATTACCTCAAAAAACATCTAAAAATGGCAAAAAAAAATATGCACCTCATTGAATTTCTCCTTTCTTTTCTCTCTCTTTTTCCCTATTGAATACTCCCAAGGGGAGTGTGACTGCATTAAACAAGCTCCAGGGGACAGGGTTAATCCGTATGCCCTTTTGGTGAGAATCTTCCCATGTCCCTCTCCATATGTGGGAATACAGTAGATGGGACATTTTTTCCCTCTAACAAGCGACATACACTCTCACAGCTCCCAGGATCAGAGGGTTCTCCTTGTCTCCCGGACATGTTGTCAATTATGACGGGGCGTCTACGCTAACAGCCTGCCTTAGAGTCCTCGTGTCGCTCCAACAATTATCCCAAAGAAAACACTGTCCTCATTGATTTATAGGTTGTCGGAGGGCCAGAATTACGTTCCACTTTTTACTCTCTTTACCCGCTTAGAGTGGAATCATCTGGAAGCTTTTGGCTAACGGGATTCCTAAAAAAGCACTACGGCGAGCAGCGACAACCCCAGTTCAAGCCAATCCGTCAACTCAGACCCGGGGCCAGCGCGCGTTCGACGTGTTTTTCGCCGCGCTGCTAGATGAGAGCCCACGCATTCATTAGATGATATGGCACTTGACCCAGCGGTCATTGCTAAGTGTGAGAACAGCTGGTGCGTCTGCTGCAGCGTGGAGCTTTACAGTTGTTAGCTTTTGCAGATTATGCCTATTTATTCCCTTGAAGCTCAGACCATGAGCTATGGGTTCCTAATCGCGTAATACATTTGATACTGTTAATTTCTGCCACGAATCGATGGAAGGGATTGGGTTAGGGTTCAAGATTAACGGTATATATCTTGATGATTCAGCAGCTTTTACGCTCTCTGCATAAAGCAGAGTGGCCTGTTTTCTACATGGGGTGTGGCACATGGACCTCAGACATATGTCGCAGGACCTCATAATGGAACACTGAAGAAATTACTCTAGTTGAGCAGTCATTGCATGCAAACAACTCACTCAATAATTACATAAATACATTTCTTGTGTGGATTGATATTGTGCAATAGTTATGTGAACAAATAATTTCACGAATAATGAACATTTTCATTTGTATAAGGTTTTTTTTTTTATTGAGCTGGACTGATGTGCTGGCCCTGAAACGTTTGCAGTGATAGTATTTCAGAAAATTAAAACCATTACATCACAACAGTAGAGGTGGGTAAGTAAAGGGAATTCTCAACATTTCCTTCTGATGTTGATTTTATTGTACTAAATAGGTCAGCGATGTCATCCATTATTTTTATATCCCAATGTTCTGTGAATTGCTGATGTGACCTGTGTTCTTGTACCATTGGCACCACACCCACTAGTAAAATAAGCTCCTGTAATGAGCCATTTGTGAGCCATTGACAACAAACGCTTCATCAGCAGTGAGAACCTGAGGCTCCTGGATCAAGTCCTGATGTTCTTTCCGGAGCGTTCTATGCCCAGAGCCTTCCTCCAAACCTCAAAGGACCGTCAGCCTCAAACTTGCACCGCAGCGCTGGTCGAGATGGCGTAAACACATACGTCGCACACAATCGCTCGCTGCGTTTCACTCAGAGAACCCACCACACGGGCCCTTTTTCTGGGTCAGCACATTTGACAGCCCCCATTTTCATTATTAGAACTCGACCCCTGTCCTGATGACATCAGCGAGGGGACAGAGTTCGCCCTCCCCGCCGGCTCGCAGAGCTCCTGACGCCCAGGACTGTCCCTCAGGAAACGCGTGGCCGCTGCAGGTCCGGCAGTGATAGAGGCAGAATCGATCCAGCCCTGGAGTCTGGCATCAGGGGACAGAGAGAGATAGAGGGAGATAGAGGGTGAAGCAATGAAAGAGAAAGAGCAGTTTGTTCCGAAAAGAGGGGGAAAAAGTGCCCTCGTTTGATGACTGGAGCTCATTAACTGCGAAGCAGCTACCATCACAACGGTGGCCTGAGTGGATGAGACATGAGCAGCGGTGTCAGACCTACCACCGTAAAACTGCTGCCGTGAGGTGTCAGAAACCGCCGTGCCGGCTGTCCGTGGCTGACAGGCAGGTGTTCTTTAACACAGTCGAAAGAGCAAAACTCTGCAAAAGAGTGAAGAGATGTTCAAGTGCTGCCCAGACCGAGCAGAGTCTGCCGATAAATCCATCGATTAGCTACCTTTATCAGCGCACCTCCAACATGCCACAGCCATTGCAGAAGAATAATGGATGCAATGTGGTTTTCTGTTGTCTCCCCACCCCAGTCTCTGCCAACATGGCTAAACATGCCCTGTGGAAATAAATGTAGTGTTCTGCGGGGCCTACAAAAATCAATGAAGTGACTGTCCTCTGTGTTACAGTTCTTAATCTTTTCTGAGGCACTCTCCAAAGTTGACCCATTGTCCCCACGAGGAACCCAGTCTTTCATCCTTCAACAATCTCCTCTTTTTACATTTACATTTTGTGGCATTTGGCAGACGCCCTTATCCAGAGTTACTTACAACGTGCTTCCATGTTACGATCAATGAAGTGATCAATTTTGGTTCACTAACACCCCCAACTATGAATACAATCTTTTTATTTACTATGTTGTAGTTTCTATAGATAAGTCAGACAATAAGAAGGTTACAATTTAATCTAAATATTCTCTAAAGAGGAGGTCTTTAGCTGCCGTTTGAAAGTCCTCAGTGACTGAGCTGTTCTGACCTCAAGGGGAAGTTCATTCCACCACCGAGGGGCCAAGACAGAGAAGAGTCTAGATGAATGTCTTCCTTTTACCTTCAGAGATGGAGGGACCAGGCGAGCAGTACTGGGGGCTCTGAGAATACGAGGTGCAGTGCAAGGTGTAATAAGGGCTGTGAGGTAGGATGGTGCTACTCCATGTTTGGCTTTGTTGGCCATCATCAATATTTTTATTAGTTGTAGAGGTCGGATGGTACATACATTTACATTTACAGCATTTATCAGACGCCCTTATCCAGAGCGACTTTCGATCAGTAGTTACAGGGACAGTCCCCCCTGGAGCAACTTAAGGTTATGTGTCTTGCACAATGGTAGTAAGTGGGATTTGAACCTGGGTTACAGCAATCCAGTCGTGAGATTACTAAGGACTGAACCAGTATCTGGTGGCCTGTGTTGACAGATAAGGGCGGATTCGTCTGATGTTGTAGAGAAGGAATCTACATGAGCGGGAAAGATTACTTATGTGAGTTGAGGAGAGTTGGTTGTCTATTGTTACGCCAAGGTTGCGGGCTGTTGTAGAAGGAGAGAACTATGAGTAAATAGCAAGATCCTGATGTGGCGAAGAATCTGCTGGAATGAATATTAGTTTAGTTTTAGTGGGATTGAGGTGGAGGTGATGGGCTGCCATCCAATTTGAGATGCAAGTTAGACATGCAGAGATTTTGGAAGCAGCATGTAGATCAAGTGATCTCTTTTTCTTGCTGGTTATTATGTTGTTAGGGTGGAATTAGCTCTATGCTCTTGTGCACTTGGGACTTGTTTGCTATTGGGAAGGAGAGTTCTCTAGATTCACATAAAATGAATAAAACCAGGAAGAAACACAAATATTAATGATGTTTGCACATGTGATATAATGGCAGAATGAGGAAGTAGCATGCGTGAGGGTGGCGGTAGCCTAGAAGACCACAAGTTCAAACCCTACTTACTATCATTGTGTCCCTGAGCAAGACACCTAACCCTGAGTTGTTCCAGGGGGACTGACCCTGTAACTATGATTGTACAACCGTAGTTTGGAACAAGGCCCACTCTTAGCACATAACATCACATCAATTGTTTTGTTGTCAATTCTTCATGTGTGTAACCAACAATGTATACATTATGAGCGTGCTTCGATCTGCATCTGTGGCACCGCCCATGTCCATCAGACAAAAAATAGAAATCTTTTATTTAAAAACCATCACCTAGGTGATTTTGTTGACTGTGCCGTATTCTTTTGGTTCTGCCTCCTCTCGTTTTCCATTCTTTCTCCTTTCAGGGGAGAAGATTAGCACCAATTTGCTATGATTAAGCCGGCTCTCTTAATGCGGCCAGGACAAAAGCAGCTCTGCAATTTCATCAACACGTGCAAAGGGCGAGTGATTGCGCTGTGATGTTCAATTACCATCGCGACAAGGCTGGAGCGTGAGAGAGAGAGAGCGAGAGAGAGCGCGGTCGCAGCACCTCATACGAGAAACCACATCCATGGTGACCTGGTGTGTGTGCGATTTGGGCCTTACACGAATCTATGTGTGTGTGTGTATGAGTGTGTGTCTGTTAGTGGGTGTGTGGAAATTTGTCAGTGGTTAATGAGAATCTGGTTGGTGTGAAAATCCAGGCGCTTCTCCTGTTGACGTTTGTCCACCCACAGATCGCAGGGATTCAGGAACACATCCCAGGGTGCTTTGGGGTCTGTCACTCACGATGGAGCAGGGCTCTTAGTCATATTATAAGACTCAGCATGAGGGGACAGACAGGCCTGTCTGCTCGGAGAAGCAAGATTTGAAAACTGTCTTATTTATTTGGCTTCTTGTCCTGATGAAGATCCTGGAGACATGGTTACTTTTACTCTCCTATTCTTAATGACCTGGCGAACTGGAAAATAATAATAATAATCCTTTTTTTTTTAGCCATGTCAGAGTCATGTCAGATTGAAAGGCCATTTCCCATTTCTCTGTGTGTGCTTAAAATAAACGGACCTCTTGGGGGTCCACAGAGAGTAAGAAAAGGATCATGTCTACTTCTGCACTTCTCAGTCTGCACCTTGACTACATTAGTGTCCCACTTCTGTTTATTTTCTTAACACAGATAGGGGCTGGGAGGCCTTCCCCAAGTAAACACAG
This sequence comes from Denticeps clupeoides, assembly GCF_900700375.1. Classification (NCBI taxonomy): domain Eukaryota; kingdom Metazoa; phylum Chordata; class Actinopteri; order Clupeiformes; family Denticipitidae; genus Denticeps; species Denticeps clupeoides. The sequence continues at coordinate 21,215,602 of NC_041710.1, forward strand.
CCAGGACGAGTGGAATGGAGCATTGAGTGTCCACATCCGTCTCCCAGAGAGAAACACCACGCAGACCCTGACACAACCCACCCTGGCCTGAAAAAAAACAAAAAAACAACTCAGTTGCCTAGGTAACACACATGCACAGGTTCAATAGCACAGACACACGCCATTTACTAATGTTAGCTTTAAGTAAATACACAGCAGACTGAACGGCGGCCCGTGTCCAGATGCCCCAGTTTACTGCGGAGCACACGCACCACTTTAAAGTCATTTGTGCGATCAGCCGTCCCGCTACACGGCATCCAGTTTGCAGAACACAAGGCGCTGGAGGTCGGTTTGTAGCATGCGCACATTTGTGGCGGTGTGGCTGTGCATTGAGATCAGACGATAAGAGCCTCCGCTTAATGTAACCTGTGCTACGGGATCCCACGTGCATCCAATTCGTGTGTTATGGCTAAGCACATCGCGCAATAACCAATATTTACATTGCGGCTCAGCTTTCTGCCGTGGATTGTGCATTACGACGGTCCACTCAGCTGGGTGCAGCTGGGCATGTGCCTTTGAATATGCCTTACAGATGTGCATTTGTATGTATTTTACACAATAATATCTTTTCAGTGTGTAAATCGGCGGGTCATTTGTAAGAATACAGGTGATAGTTCAGTGCCCCATGTGCCCTTGTCACATGCCAATCGTTGTTCTGAGTCTTTGTGAGAAGCCAAGGCCTCTTCACAATCAGCTTCTGTCTCTTAACGTTTATTCGTCATTTTTCCCCTGCTATGTGTGCAGCTTTAATAGACAGTAGACGTAAATTCCTCTTCCGCTGTATAGCAGGGTTTGCCCCATTCCATTCTAATTTAGCAGGGCGCAGATTCAATTTGACCCCCCGCACCAGAGCGTGGTGCCTGTGTAGCTGCGCATGGCCGGCCGTTAGAGCACACCGCCTGCTGCTGCACCGGCCCAGAATGCCGCTGTGCGCTTGGCCCTGAGTTATGGCCGACTTGTAATTAGTCTACTCAGAACAAGATGAGGCGCAGACTCAATTTCATTTCCTCAGTCACAATGGACATCCCTCGATTCTCCCTCTCCCGCTCCCTCTCCCCAACATGGTGTTAATTAACAGTCTAGGTGCCCTCTGTACTGTCCTGTTTATGACGTCCAGTTTAGCAAGATTGGATTTTTTTTTACATTTTTTATCGCTTGTTGTGTGTACGAGCATTTGCGAATGTGAGAGACAGGGTTAAGGAAAAAGTTAGAAGGGTTTAAAAAAAAAAAAGAGCTAATGAGGCAGTGGAAGATAATGACTGTTTAAATGTGATACGTGGATGCTGGGTTATTGTTTGGGTGCCACTAAATCACTTAGCAATTTTCTGCTTTGCATGCAGGAGCTATAAAATCATCTTTGACTGCATTGCCACCCCCCCACCCGTTCTCTTTTTCCCTCTGTCACTCTCTCATTCCTAGACCGACTTAGCGTTTCCTACATTTGTTGCATCTCATATGCAGATGTATTCTTGGCTGCTGAAATGTGCTTACGGTCAGAGTATTTGAATGCTGCAGTGCTAGGTTTCATACGCCACCTGTCCAGAACAACGGCTTTAAGGCCACAGCTGCACACCTCAGTGGTGGGGAGGGAGGAATTATAATGCTATCACATGCATAAACATGGGAGCACCCTATAGAAATAGGCAAACATTTGCATAGGCAGGAATCAGGGCTGGATTTTGCATAAAAGTGTGGGTCTTGTGAATCATACATACATTGTTTTCAGACACGTACGAAACATGAATGTTTAAACCATAGTTTATTTCACGTGAGGCCAGGTGGTAAATGGCATTTTTCTGTTTTGTTGCCCTTCAGTCCTTTTCGCATTGACTGTAAAATGGTGCTCTTCTCCTCTCATTTAATTTCTTCCATCTCAAAATGTCCCTGTGATGGCAATGGCATGTTCCAAACTATTGTGTGCAGGTTTCTTAGTGTGTTTGCGAAAGTTTGTCCCACATTCCGCGTCAGCGCTTGTTTAACTCAATAAGATATATTCACTAGGAAACCATTATAAGACACCGGCCTTACATTTTATTTTAAATAAATGTGGTTGCTTTTCACTTGCTAAGCAGACTCGATGGGAGTCCCCCCCGTTAAGAGCGTGACTGCAGGTGGTAATATATCAGAGTGTATCCAGGTTAGAGTGTGTCGAGCACCGACTGGATGTATGAGCATATTTGGGCAGGTCACACACACCCTCTCCATCTCTGTGTCAGTCTGACCTCCCTACTCTATCGCTCTTGTCCAGTCGCATGCAAACAGTCTGCTTTAAACACTGAAACACTGCAGCAGTCGCATCCGAAGCTGCTCTTTTTATATATATATATTTACTTATTTATAGAAATAATTTTGTAGCCTCGGGTCAGGTGAGCGGATGTTCTTCATCAGTTTTAATCAGAGCTGTTTTAGGTCGGTGTTAATCTCCCATGACCGGCTCAAAGGGACAACTCTTCACTGGGGGGTTCTGTGTCAGTCAGGGACAATGGAAGGAGCAGGATGGAAAATTAAACACACTGCCCACCATTCAGACCGGCACCGGCAGTAGCCAGGCGCTTTAAATCTGCAGTCAAGGAAAAAGCCGAATCGAAAGCTCCCATGCATACTAACGTCTGCCTGTGTGAGGGTGTTACGTTTAACATTGGCATGTAGCATAAAAGGGACATTTTGAACAAAATGTAGATTTTAAATGTTTAAACCAAAAAATTGTCTAATTATGCAGAGTAAATTGTACATAATATTTTAAAACACTTCAAAATTAAATGTAGTGAATTCTATGCAGATTAAAGGATGTTTTTTAACTTTTTTTATTCACACTAAGAGACGTATTAATAATATTTTTATCCAAATTCCTGTGCATTCAGAGAGGTAATTAGCATGCTGTTTTAAAAATATTTTTTAATGTGTTCTCAGGACAGCGGAAATGCCTGAACACAAAGCAAACCGTTTTATTATTTCCGATCGGTGAATCTGTATGGAACTTGAGTGAAAGCGGTTTGAAAATGTTTTTCACTCCCAGATTGTCCTTGTTGTTTGTCAGATGCTGTAAAATTCTCTGCGCAGGGAAGGCACAGAGATCGTGTAGCCCACAAAGCACATTTCTTTTTTTGGGTGAATTCAGTGGCACCCCATGGTGTGTGTGTAGGTGTATGTGTGGATGCACACCATGCAGCCATTAGCCAGGGGCCTCGGCAGGATGACAGGTCCTCTGAATCATATCAGAGACATCAGGGTGTGCCACGCCTACACACACAGGGAGAAACATTGAGAGTTTATTGGGTTAAATTTATTTAAGCGGGAAAATTAGGAGCTCGGAACCACACTTTCTGGCAAGGTCCTGCCACAGATCAATTAAATTCTCTTCTGATCTTCAAATGCCTGCATATATTATGTATGTTTGTCTCTCTCTTCCTCTCGCTCACACACGTACACAGCCCCTTGGAGTGTTCCACATTTTACTTTTCATTTTATAAATAGAATACACGTACCTCAACTCCTAGAAGCATGGTGTGCTCTGAAAAACGTTGACACGTGGCTGATCATTGATGTGCCAAACTACATTTTTAAAATGTAATTGAACAGTCATGCATGATATACAGTGTGAGCCATTTCTTGTTGACCTTCTCCTCTGCTGCCACCAGCAGGTTGAATTACCTGCGTTAACGCAAGTCCACTTGCACCTTCTAAAAGGCCTGGTACCATCACAGTATACAATTCAAATCCAATGCCGCACTATAGTGCAGACTAAAAAGGATATTGTCCACCTATACTGTAAAACATGCATTGCATAACACGGAACTCGGACCACTCGGAGTTAGGATTTTGATACACACAAGACACTAATGAGTATTTTGGGAATGAAGAGCAGGGCTTTTTGGGATGTAAGGCATTAGCTGCAGATTCTCCAGGCTGCTCTCTCTCTCTCTCGCGCTGTGTGCTGTAGAGGGGATGGGATCAGTCTGTATTGAAATAGCTCAGTGCCATGACCTACATTTCTCAGCTGGAGGCTGACAGAGGGGAGAAAAAAAAAAAAAAAAAAAAAAACTCGGGCGCACGCTGCTCTGATTAATGACGCTTGTTTTCGCCCAGTTTGACGTTCAGGGAAAACACAACAGAACTCACCATTGTGCCACTGTCACCGTACAATTAGGTAGTCTGCTCTTTACCCTCACCTTCCTCTGAATGCTCTCACCGTCCCCGCCTGCTTATGTGCTGTGTGTTTGGACCTTAAGAGCGGGGTGGAGTACAAGAGGGCAGGGCAGTGGGCACCATTTCCCCTTCACCCTGAATGCCTGTGAAATTCCTGTGAGGGAGGAGGAAAGAGTGGACGTGATAGTGCAGGTGAATGTATAGGGTTACTCGCATTATTCAGGACAAACTGCTGCCTGTAAGACAAGCCACTAATGCAGCTTCCCCGAACGGCGTTGCGGTATTTACACTTTTATTGGCACTGCATAATGCACGCAGCGGCTTATTTAGGAACTGATCCATATGCAAGCTTGAGAGACATTTTATGTTTCGGTCCCCTGAAACCCCCTGGCGGTTAAGGAAGTGGAAGGTTGCCGGTTCGAGTCCTGAATGGTCAAGGTGCCGCCGAGGTCCGTCCGAGCAAGGGACCGTCCCCACACACGACTCCACAGACGTCTTTCACGGCTGCCCACTGCTCACCAAGGGTGATGGGTTACATCCAGACGTTAACGACATTGATGATCTTGTATACTTATTTTATAGTTTATGCCTCAATGGGACAAGACTGTTTGTGGCAAAAGGGGGACCTACTCAGTTTTAGACAGGTTGTTATAACGTTAGGGCTGATTTTTGTATATATTTTTCAGAACTGTCACAATTTTTATATTAATTTCTAAATATTAAACACGTTCAAATAAATGTGTTTTTGTTTTATTTACTTTTTACATTTTTACATTATTTTGTTCACTGTGTGTTTTGAGCGCATCATCTGGACATTTAAAAAAATGAAAAGTTGCTAGACTGAAGTCGTATTTAATATATTAAATATACTTCATTTATACATTTTTAATGTTTTTTTTTTTTTTTTAATAAAAGGCCATATATTCTCCCCGTCAGTCAGTGTCTTTGCCACACTTGTCTCTTGTCAAATATGTAAATGAAAATAGCAAGTTTTAGTCTAAAGAATTAATCACAATTCATTCACACTGCAAAGTGTGTGATTAATAATTATTTATCGATTGACAGCCCAAAATATTTCTTCATCATTTCATGTGTGTGCCGTTGTTGGCTTGTGACTCCATTGGTCGGAAACTGAGCGATTCAGACAGAGAGCGTCAGCTGATAGATAAACAGCCTCATGGTCTGGCGCGTTTGAGGGATGCCCGGGGTAATTATGAAGACGTCCACGCCGTCCCCACTGAGCTAATTCCCAGCGACAGCGCTGTTACCGCAGCACACGCTCATCATGCGAAGATGAACCGTGAGTGACGTGCGGGGGGCTCTTTTTAGTTGTAAAGCGAGTGTGACGGTTTTCTCAGGTGCGTGAAATTGCAGCATGGAGCAGCCCACAGGCTGGTGAGATGGACCATCTTTATTTGTGTGTCTGTTCGGGGTATTTCCAGTTAGGTTGCATTTCCGAACTCTCGTGTTTCTGCCCTCTCAACACTCGTTCCTGACAGGCCATAAACAGAGTGAGTAACTGAATGTTGTTCTAAACTCATCCTCGCCGCCTTTTCACTATTGAGGTTCAGTCACACTCAGTCACTCAGTGGCAGCATTTTAGAGGACTTCAGAGGGCTTCTAAACCACACGCTACCACACGATCACTGACCTGAATCTTTTTATTAAAAATCCTCCATGTTTGCACATTTGCATGGAAAATTGCACATTTTATTTGCACAACACGGCAACATAATTTTTTTTGCCAGTGGCACCGCCTGCCAGCTTGCACTGTTGTAATTGTTCACACTTCTTTTGTTTTTTGCTTTTGAGCTCTGCGTGGTGCTGTCAGCACTTAAGTAGTCTTGTGTTTAGAGTTGCAACATGGTTCTGGAGAAACCACAAGATGACTCTGTTTCGGATAGATGACAGTAGGCTTGGCTTGGCGTGGGGGTGGGTTGCTAGTACATTGTTAAATGTAAACGAATACCACATGATCACATTCATCATAGCTGGTTAGAAATAAATAAAGTATATACAGTAGAACGTACATGAAGTATATACTCCTCACGTCATCGTGTTCTAAATGAGCCTTCTTCTTTTGTGTGATATTTTCTGACTATTCTCTCCTCTTCATTCTAGCATGTCTCGTGTTACTGATGTCTTAAATCAAGGAGTCTTGTGAAACCTCTTTCCCACAAATCTCATGTTTGAAGAATGCGAGTGTTCTAGTGAAGTTTGGTCTCGGCGAGACGGGTCGGTTGCCGTATCCCATCACGGTTACGGAGGGAATATCATAAGCCCATTTGGCTCCGCCCACCTCTCAGAACGCGCTGTCTGCAGAGGAAGAATGTGGACGTGATCCCCGGGTGGACTGGAACCGTGTGTGGGAGGACGGCACGGTGAATCCTCGTCTGCGGTGTGAGGGAAGGACAGCGCCCAGTGACAAGTTTGCGGTCCCAGTGTGTGTTACCATGCCGGGTCCGGCAGAGAGTGTGTGTGTCAGCCTGTTGTGCTGCGTTGTGTGAACGGCTCTGACAGCGCAGTGACCTGATAGGGGCGCTCTTCCTAAAACAGCCTGATTCATGATGGGGTGCTGCTGATATGTTTGACAGGAGGGCAGGAAAGTGTTTGCTCTAGAGCCTAAGAGCCCTGTCACCCGAGCCAGAGAGGCACGCGGTTTAACACTAACCAATGGAGCGCTGCTATTGGCTGGGCAGGAAAAAGACTGTTGGCATTTCAAGAAGTTTTATTGACACCTTTCAGATAAAGGGGGAAAGATCATCCTTGAAGATAAACACACACAAACACACACACACTCAGACTACAGCTCCAAAAGTCAGAGCCTGCCTCAACCCTCCTGACCCAGCCTGTCAGTCATATGAAAGGCTACTACAGAATAAGGCCAGCAGGTAACAGAGTATCCAAGCTGCTTATAGACACCCACTGCACACAAATACTCACGTTAACACACACACACACACACACACACACACAGAGAGAGACCATACACAGCACAGGCTCAGATCCCAATCTGTTTCCTGTGCATTAACTGAGCGTTATCATGTAATATTATAGCATTCTCAAGATGTAGGATGTAGGATGGGGAAAGGCACCAAGCGTTTGTGTGTCGCACAGTTTGATTTTATTCAGTTAGGTAACAAATCAAACTAATCAAACAAATGCATCATCTAGAAACATGTTTATAAAGGTATTTACAATTTCAAAAAGAAATTATTTGCAAAAGGAAAATTGTTCAGATTTCAAATGTCAAATTATAGTGTGTTCTGTAGTTTGCTGTCAATACTTTTGTAATAAACAATATACATGCATGCATACATATGTGTGTATGTTAAATGAGAAAGTGAGATCTATTCATACCAAAAATATATATATATTTTATCTCTGCCATTCATTCTGTTCTGTCTCACTGGCGAGGAAGTGACTTAATTCTGTCTCTGCACATTCATTAGCTGCCCAACAGGTCAGGATGAGAAATGGTTATTCAACAACAGCATCTTCAGAATGAAAACTTCAATGAGACGATGCTCTGGGAAGAGCAAGGGGGAACGCTATCTGATAATTGCCGCTAATCTGTGCGTTGTAGCTATGCGAGGAAAAAAGACCACCTTTGTTCTCATCTGTCTGGTCTTTTGTTATATGTTATTATCCAGTGCAGACTGTGATGGCACTTAATGTGCAGGTAATTGAAATGCCTTTTTGAGAAGAGGAATAAAAGGGAGTGATGAAAAGATGAAAGTGGTCAGAGAGATTTGTCTGGTGTTCAAACTCCTCTATAATGCGAACAGACCTTGAAGACCCACAACCTTTTCCCACTTCTGGTTCTAACAACTTGTTGCGGCATGTTCTGTTTGTCCCTGATCCGGCCAGGCCCTGACTCTGTCATGCCTGCAACACAGAGATGGTGGCGGGAATTTTATACTCATCCTCCACTCTCCCCTTCCTCAGCGCCAGCGTGCTGCGTATCGGTGTGAGCGCAGCAGCCTCTCCGGCTGGGTGGACATCGTCCCGCTTCCCCTCACAATCGCACCATTGTTCCCGCTGCCTCTCGGCTGTAAGCTGCTACCTGCCATTATCAGTGAAAACGAGGGGCTATTTAATCAATACGGCCTTTGTAAGACGCTGTCCCTCCCCTTAACGGATAAGCGTATGTTCACTCATGCTTACTCTCTCTCTCTCTCTCTTTCTCTCTCACACACACACATTCACACTAAGTGACTGGGGTGTTTTTATCATCAGAGTGTGAATTTTTTTTTACATTCTCAGATAGAGATTTGTTTTTTTTAATCAAGATTTTCTTTATTTACGTGTAGAAATAGTTGGCAAAACCAAGGATCTCCATATGCATCTCAAAAAATTAGGAGATTGTCATTTAATCTAAATAATTACGCCTTCAGCCCCAACTGTAAATGATTATACATTTCAGATGTTGGTGTTGTGAATTGTGGTAATACTTTTAACATTTGAGATTCTGGATATCTGATTGTCATAAAATCTATTTTATTAAGGTTTAACATTTTTAAACAAATCACGTAAAGTTTTAAAAAAGAAGAAATCAATGGATAAAACAATATTTTGTGGACATTAATTATAATGTAGTTTTAACAACTCCTCCTGCCCCCTCTCTGCAGCCAGGTCAGCCTGGGTCTGTAATCCTGAATAACCAAACTACACAGGATCTATAGGTCTATTTGAACCCCCCCTCTTTCTATCTGTCTATCCCTCACTTCATTCCTCCCCCATCCCTCCATTGTAATCAGAGTGGTTTGTATTTACTGGCTAATCCCTCCTTTCTCTTTGGAGATATTATTAATCCACGAGCGGTTGCTGCTATGGTGACCTCATCCCTTGCTGGTGATAAAGGGACAGGTAGAGGGAGAGAGGGAAGAGATGAGATGAAATAAACAAATGATGTTGCCAATGATGTAGATTCAAAGAACCTGCATGTAAACACACACACGAACACACTTATGTACACACACACACACACACACACACATATACATACATGACATGACATACATATGCATATACATACATGATGTAAATGCAGAGTGATGGATATTCCACCATATCAATCCGTAAATGTTCGATAAAATAAAATTGGGAATAATTGAAGCCAAGTTCTTCAGTTCCTGCTCCACTCATAAAAAGTATAAAAAGTAGATGGTCTGATTTGTGTTCCAAGCTGATCGCGTTCTCTGCTTTCCATCCATCTGAACGTCTGGCTTTAGTGCGCCGCTAAAGGGAGGCAACAGCTGTCCTTTATTGCTGAGCAGGACTGTGTAGCGCGCTGCGTGTGTGAAGTGTGTGTGTCCATGCATGCGCAGCAGTCAGTGTTAGTTAGCATTTGCACACCACAGCGGTACTCCATGTCACATAAAGGTTATTGAGACTCGACCCATCGCCGGTTTGTGTGATCACGTAGTGTCTGTGATCATAGTGGCAGGATAAAGAAAGAGGTCTTTCCTTTGTCCCTCTTTATTCAATAAAATTCTATTCATTGAGCTTTATTGGCATAACTGCTTCACGTGCAAAATTGCCAAACCCTCTTTCCTCCATTCTACCCCTCTGCCTGTCTGCCTGCTGTTCCTTCCTCTACCATATGGAGCATGCTGGAATGTCCCTTTAAAACACACACCAGATGATCTCTCTCTCCCTCCCTCCCTCCCTGTCTCACTGTCTGTGACGGAGTGCAGAGCTACAGCCGGATGAGTGAGTGTGTGTTCTTTTTTTTTTTTACAAATTGTCTTGTGCACCCAGAGTTCACTGCACCAGGGCCTAATGATGGCAAAGGGAGGGACCTGCAACGCCGCCCTCCAGGGGGAGGAAGACGGATAGACGGGGGGAGGGAGGGCAGGAGGAAGAGGGAAGGACGGTTCTGAGACAGGGAATGAGGAAAGGATGAGAAAAAAATGAGACAGAGAGAGAGAGGTGGACAGGGCCTCCCTAATGTGACAAAACCAAGTGGAAGAGAGATTTTCTTCACACTGAGCTTTTCAATACTTTACGAGGCCTGTGGGTTACCAAGGCACACACACACACACACACACACACACACATGCTTTGATACACAGAATGTTGTAAATGTTAGGTTTGTTCTTGATTGTGTTGTGTGCCTGTGCTGTTTGCCAAGGTCAACTTTGTGGCATGTGATTGTGTGTGTGTGTGTGTGTGTGTGTGTTTTGATTGCCCTGAAGGAATCAGTCTGAGTGCTGGGGTCAGTTGATGTGTGATGGGAATGCTGTGTGGGAAAATGTCTCCTTGTTAGGGACAGAAGAGTGTGGTACGTTGTGTGTGTGTGTGTGTGTGTGTGTGTGTGTGTGTGTGTCCGTGGGCACGTATGGGTGAGGTGACCACTACTTGTGTGTTAGTGTATTTTTTCACGTGCTTTTGTTACATACTGTCTGTAATTGAGTTCTTGTGTGTGTGTGTGTGTGTGGGAGGGTGCGTCAACCTGGATTAGCCGCCGGTGTCAGGCACATCCACTAGGTCAGAAGCAGCTGCAGGCAGAACCTGCACGCACACACACACACACACACACATGCTCACACACACACACACGCACTCCACGGCCATCTGGAAGCGACTGTGCTTTCTCAGCCCCGTTAGGACACTGGGCATAAATGAAAAGAAGGAGACTAATTTATTAACCCTGAGCTCCAGGCCGCCGTTCCACCACACTGTTATCTGGGGGAGGACAAATGGGGTTTGGGCGCTACAGACCATTAGATGTGTGTGTGTGTGTGTGTGTGTGTATGTGACTGTGTGTATTTGTTTTACGCTAAGACAGTGTTAAAGAGGTGTGCTGAGACAGTTTGTCATGCGTTGCTGAACTTGGCAGTAACTCACACGCACACGTTCAGTCTTGAATCACCAAATGCAGCCCTGACACACCGGGCTCTGGGGGGTGTGTGTGTGCGCCTGTGTTGGCCTGTGTTTGTTTTTCTTTCATTATGGCCATCATTAATGAAACGGTATTCTGGCCTGCAGACGTCCCCGCAGAAACCACTTGTTTCCTGGCCCGTGGTGGACTGGAACGCAGCTCTGGGCCGGCCTGGGGATGGTGGGGGGGTCAGGACTTCCCCGAGATGTGAGGCTCTTCTAAATGATCCCACCCCAGAGAAATCATCCCGCCATCGCAGGCTCTATAAATCACACTCAGGGGAGGGAACAGGAAAGGAACAGAGGAGCGCAGGGGCTGGGAAGGTAAACATCGGCGGCTGAAATCCGTTTCTGTCGCTGGGCGCGTCAGAGCCGTTCTGCTGTTAGCACTTTGGTGACCGCTGATGTTAAACAGCCTCGTCTTTCCTCCCCCTCCCCGCCCTTTCTGTCTATTTATCTCCCTGTTTCTCTTCACCAGTCACAGTGGGCCCTACGTTCCCGGTGCAGTGCATGGGGTTACATTCACAAACATTATCACATTTGTGCCATTTGAATGATCAGAAATACATTGACTGCTTTACTAGATGTCTGTGCTCTGTTCAGGACCAAATAATAGCTCACCAAGCCAATTTTGTTGGTGTATAAGTACCTCTGAAAGCCAGAAGACAAACTTTTATAAATGCTGTTTAATTTGGGAAATGACAAATGTGAGCTCTGCTGTAGACATCTTTTGATCAGGACCCCAAGGCGACTGTGCAGAGGTTTGCAGATGCACTTTAACTCAAGCATTCTAATGGGTGATGCACTACGTCTTATATATTGCCAGGAAAACATGGATCAGCGAGTGTTAGGGATGTGTTCGGATCCCTCTCTGATCCTGGATCGGGCGACATGAGATTTGGGAAAATGAGTGACATCCCCAGCGCGGCGCATGTTAGAATCATTTGATCAGAACGATTTTAATGATGGACTTTTAAAATGCATCCTGAGTGCAGGGGGGTAGAGGGTAGGAGAGGGGAGGGAGGATTTATTTCTCCCTTTTCCCCCCTGTAGATGGAGGCGGGGGCGGCTTTGATCTTGCGCGCGGTCAGTCCAGTCGGTTCCAGCTTCTGCCTTCTGCTCACCGTGTTCGTCTTTCTGCCCCGACACTTTCATTTCGCCTTGAAAAATAAATTCTTGCATTTAAAAAAAAAAAAAATCTTTCTCTCCCATTCGACCATTCCCTCCATTCAGCTGCAGTTCCAGTGATAATGTGGCGCGCTGGAGTCTGCCGGCCTATGAAATGCCGCCCAGGAGTCTCAATTTCACACCACGTTCCACCGTGTTCCACAGAATCCGAAAGGAAAAAACCTGCAGCGATACGCTAGTCCGCAGGGAAACAGCCCTGGCTTTTCCGTTTATTCTCTCTCTCCCCCCCGCTGCACTTTCACCCTTCTAAGTTTCTCCGACCGTGTTGTCTGTTTTGTGTCAAGGCTGTGAAATGTGCTCTCTCTCTCTTTTCTGTCTCATATTTCTTACTCCTTTTTCTTCCCTTCCCCATCTATCACTTTTTTCTCTGACTCTTCGGACCTAGAAAGCTTTATTGTCCAGGTTGTTACAGGACATTATTGTTGCACGCATGAAAAATAGGTTGTACAGATTTGAAGTGTTGTCTCAAAAACGAGACAATTTGACTGAGAATCACGAACAGAAATAAAACTGTTTGCATTATGGCCGTCCTCACTGGCTGGCATTCTGGGTATGGCAAGCTGCTGTGTATTTTGATGCCAGGGTGGCCAAATCCATGCTCTCTCCCAGAATGCAAGCTTCCTTTTCTCGCTTTGTGTTTTTCTGAGGCTCTGGGAAGTTGAATCCACTGAAACAAAATTCTCTATAATTGTAACCTTTTAAGTGCATTCGGTTTTGAATTTGGCTTGAAGTAGTCGTTCTGTAATAAATGAAAAATGAGACCTAATTGCTGTAGAGCAGATACCGTATCAGTCCTGTGTAACGTTTGCAATCGCTTCCTCCGGCCCAGGTCCTCACTCCACTCGCGTTGAACACAGGCCTTCAGTGTTTGTACGACAGAGGAGACACCACTCAGCGATAAGGGCCGACTGTTTGCTGATCAAACACACACACACACACACACACTGTTCCAACTCTCTGCCAAATGTGACCAGAGATTACCCTACATTTTAATCTGTCGTTCAAACTCAAACTCTTGCTCTGTCTCCCCTCACGTTCCCCATTTCTTCTTCCGTCTCAGTTGTACTGTACTGGCCATGCTGACCCTTCTTACGGGAGTATTTTTGGCCAAATTTTTTTTAATGAAAAGACTAAAAGTTAAAATCTCCGGCTGCAATGAATTTTGCATCTATGTTAGAGGTCAGACCCACACAGGCAGTAAACAAAATGCAGCCATGTTAATCTTGTTCATTTATTTTAGTGCGTGACATATTTAGAAATCTATTACAAGGATTAACATGGTCATTTTAACAGCCTCAGTAATTACTTTTTTGGAAAAAAAATTACTGTAATCTGACAGAAAAATGTCTTCAAATTCTTTCAAACCAGACAAATGTTTATATGATATGTTTTTTTGTCCAGTACTTTTGTCCTTGGTGCAAAATCAGCTCAAGTGCAACAGAATAGCTAGCACACACACACACACACACACACACGCGTCCGCTCTGAGTCTTTTTGTCCGTCATGGGAGTACCCAGGGGTCAGCCAGTTAATATTTAGCATGTTCCCTCACACAAGTAATTACCCAGGCAGAGAAAGAGAGGGCGAGAGACAGGTAATCCTGCTGAGACCCACCCTGAAACAAGAATACGGGCCACTCGCTCCTCGTCCAATCCCTATTCATTTCACAAAGCTTTTTCCCCCCCCCCTTCGCCTCTTTCTTCCTGCATCCAGTGAAGCCCCTCTCCTTTCATCTCGCGGGTTCAAGTAATCTGTTGAGAGATTTGATGATAGTGTTTGCAGGATAAACAAAGATTTTAACGCTGACTTGCCCCTTCAAAAAAAGGACAAAAAAACGTTCTCTCCCTTTGATCGTGGGACGGTTGGCAGGCTGAAGTTGTGTTGTTTCAGGTTCTCGGCGAGCGTTCCAAGGAGAGCGCTGTTGAAGTGGAGTGGGTGAGAGACGTAGAGAGAAACACCGGATGGAGTAAAAGGTGTGTGATGGCTGGTCTGGCTCTCATTAACAAAAAGGGCCTTGGACTCGTATCATATAAATACAACAACAAAAGCTAGAGACCAGGCCAGAATAAAAATCTAATAGCAGGAGGAGGGCCTTCTTGGCTGGCTCGTTTTCTGCTTCCCTCCCTGTTAACCTGTGCATTGAGACAGAATTAAAGGACCTGTTCAGTGAGTGTTAACAGAAACCACCCCAGGAGACGCACATGACAGGACCTACGGTGTGGGGGACAAACATTGCCTGGGGGCGGCGGGACCCGGCACTGAATCACGGGGAGAGAGAGCCCTCTTATGGAGAGGGGCACCAGGCCCCCGGGCTCAGTCGCGTGTCGTTTGCCCTTACACACACACACACACACACACACACACGTACATTTTTACATCTTTACCTCCACATGCCCGTGCTAATTTTCTAATTCATGCAATGCACACACATGGCAAGAGAAAAATGACAGGAATGCTACAACGTTCCTTTAGCATGAAGGAGTCTTCTGGCTCACCAGGCCAGGTGTCGCTTTTACGCTCAGCCGATTTCCTGGTGGATCGCAAGACATCGGAGCGCGCGTCTCCTCGCTGTTGCTCGCTCTCTTTCATTTTTCGTTGTTTCTTTGGGCCGATCGAGGGGTGTTTGAGCGAAAGGCGCGTGGCTCGGACAGTATAGGGGTGTGAAGTGTGCGGACAGATCGAACTCAGGACGGACGAGATGAGGTGAGCAGCCGAAGACGTATTTGTGTGTAATGTACTTCAAGCTGACGATTGTAGAATTTTCCGGCATGTCGGTTTCATCCGTTTACGCAGCCTCTGTTCATTAGCACAATCCCTGTGTGTCAATGTTGCTTTTTCATTTTTTTTTTACATTTTTTACAGTTGATGCAGAAATTATTTTACACACACTGAAGGCTCTGCTGGAAAAAAAAAAGTTAACATAAACTATAAAGTCAAAGACCCAGTTAAACAACAGGACATTTGTCTACGTTTGACTGAGGAGCAGTACTGCACATGGCATACTAACGCCGACTCATGGATTATTGAGGCGCTCCGCAGTGCTCATGCAGATGGGACTTCAGACACCTACCCGCTCCGCAGCACGAGTGAAGTCGGAGCGCTGGGTTAACGCTGCGAATACATTACCGTCCTCTCAGTGCTGCCACCGCGTCCCTTATTCCGGGTCCCGCTCCAAGCATTGGACCGCAGCGGCTTTTAATTAAGAATTTAATTACCAATAATGCAGTTGATCAGCCAGACCTAATTCATTTATGAGGATAAAGACAGAAATCTGATAATTATGACACACTTTTGTGGCCATCGCTTTGCTTTCAACAGGAAATGACTACAGAATGTGATTACTGCATATTCTAAAAACAAAATCAACACAAGTTCAGTGTTAATAAGAGAGTGTTTTTCTTAAGTTTTAAGTTTGTATGTCTGGAGCAATGAGATAATAATAATATTAATAATATAAAATAATAATAATGTTTTTTTTTTTAAACGTACAAACACAATAAAGGTATGGGTCTTCTCTAATAGCACTCACTTGGATGGAATACATGTAATGCTATTACTATTATAGATAATTATGTATTTGTGTTATTAGTGCAATATATAACTATTATTAGGAACTTCTTACAAGGTCTAAGTTTGTACTGCATCTGTATCCGTGACCTCTAGTTGTGCTGTGTGTATCTGTGTGCTTTGAGTTGCTTCGTCACAGCACATCCTCCAGCAGCCTGTAAAAATTTCCTTTTTACTGCAACATCTTTTTTTTTATTTTTTATTTTTATTAATTTTAGGATGGGTGGTTATGAGATTGAGAGGGGGAGGGACCTAACTGTGCTTTTTCAAAGTGAAATATCACAACCGTCTCGTCCTCCTCTGTGTTTAGCGTGTCCTCCTGGCTCTGAAATCTGCAGTTGTCAGAATGGGAGGACTGAAAGGGATATATATATTTTTAATATTCCAAACATTATCATGAAGCTGATGGTTGATTCAAAGAGGAGAAGAAAGGCTGAGTGTAAGCACCCTGAGACCTTGACAAAAGGGCCAGCTACGAAAGAAATTAAAGTATGGCAATTACCAAGGCCAGGAATTAGAAACAGAGTACGTTTTTTGGGGGCTAATAAACATTTGAAATGCACCCATGGGCCTCACCACCATTTATTACTCTGTCTGCCATTAAGTCTTTTTTCAGTTGCAAGGTAGATTTTATTAATTCTTGCTGGCAGGGGACTTAATGAAAGCTTTTTTTTCCCCTCCTCCTTCCTCTCATCAGCCGATGGGGTTGATGAAATGTTTTCTCCGGTTCTCTTAATGGCCACGTCCAAGCTATCAGCTGCTCTGGACACAGAGCAGACTCGCAGAGTCATTCGTTACACCAGGCCTTCTACCCTGCCGTCATTTAACAACCGCTCGCCATCTCCCACTGACCCCCTTCTGCAGGCCATGCAGAGCAAACATGAAAAGTCGGAGCAGAAACACATTTTTCTTTGTTTCCGTGAGTGTTAAGTGTGTGGAGAAATACAGACATCATGTTGCACCGACACGCCCTCTTCCCAGCACTCCAGAAGGTGGAGAGATTTGCGAATCGTGGGAAGATTAAGTGCACAGCTTAGCGCTATCTGACCCGCTATCTCAAAGTCCTTCTTCTTTCTCTCCCCCCCCCTTTCTGTCTCCCAGGTAGACATCGGTAAGCGGTGCCTGGAGTGGGGGGAGCGATCGGATTAGCGTTTAGCGCGTGTGTGGTGACGCAGCATGCGCTCAGGATGGATGTGAAGGAACGCCGGCCGTACTGCTCGCTCACCAAGGGACGGCGGGAGAAAGAGCGGCGCTACACGGGCTCCTCGGGCGACAGCGAGGACTGTCGCGTTCCCACCCAGAAGTCCTACAGCTCTAGCGAGACGCTCAAGGCCTTTGACCAGGACTCCTCCACTCGACTGCTTTACGGGACCAGGGTCAAAGAGATGGTGCACCGCGAGGCAGATGAGTACACGCGCCAAGGTTGGTGGGAAGGTCTGCATGGATGCACATATACGTGCAGAGATGCGTGTGCTCACACGTGCACTTCACATGCAAACACACACACCATATGCATACACACTAAATAATACATTGCACAAATAATTGTGACCTAGTACTGCAATGTAATAAATCTATATTTTTATAGTTTTTCCAACAAATTTTAAATAACGGCCCCATTCAAATGGAACGCTAAGACAATTTTATACAATTTTATACCTAAATAAGGGTTATTTTATGGCCACATCTAAATATTCTATGATTATTTTAACCCATTTAAAATGTATTTTTATTATTATTATTATTATTACCACCACAAAATTATTTAGTTATTTTCGTGATAATAAACATGTCTAACCTACTGGTACCATTTCATTTTGCATTCAGGGCGTATTAAAATATATCCTGCAAATGGTAAGTATCATCACATCACAATTTAGTGGTGAATTTAGTCATTAAATACTGTAGTATGTGAACCAAAATGCTTCACCTTAACAAGTACACTTGTGGGTGCCCTAGTGTTGTGTTAGTGTGGCTGTTGTGTGTGTATAAGGTGTGTATCTGACATTGTGCTTTTCTCCCTCCTGTGTTTCCTGTTGGATGATCTTAGCAGCAGTAGTAGTGATCAGAGATGACAGGGATTTCCCAGGGGGTAGACGTCAGGACAGGCGGGTATGGGGTTGGGTGTGCCCTCTACCCTGTATGATTGATCAGAGAGCGATATACCACTTTTTTATTTTCTCAGACTCGGGTGTGCTAAGAGCTCAATGTAAATTTTCTGCTCATGCTCAATTTTTGAAAGGCTGTTTGCCTTATCATTTTGGTGTCCATCACTTTCCTGTAAAAGCTGACCTCTTGCTATTAGAATGATAGATCTAACTAATTTGTAAAAGGTAATTGACCAAAAAATGTTAATTAGCCACAGTTTTGTTAGATGACAGGTCAGTTTTTAAAGTGAATAAATATTTGAGGAGGGAAAAAATGTAAAAAAAGAACTTCAATGGGCAAAAAACCCACAGCTTTCTTTCCTGACTGTTCTCTTTAATTAACATTTCATAAATATTTGAAAGAATATGCATAATTGCTTAATTATCTGATCATGTCCATTTTTATTGGACACTAATTGGTGTTCATTTAAAATTAATACAATTTTAATTGAAGTGCAGTCACTGTCTTAAGATGTAATTAACAAATCTGTATAATATCTTCTTGGGGCAAGTTACCAAATCTTAAATCTTACAATTTAGGGTTGCTTTAATTCTAATGTTGCTTTTATTCTTCAATTAAAAAATGTATGACTTCTATAATGTTTTTATGCATTAAAGAAAAGATTTAGTCTAAGTGGAGGATAATTTGATTGAAATCCATAGCAGCCAAGTATGACCTGATTCCTCTAATTCTTCAATGCAGGAAATATTAACAGGGTAATCAGAACTAAAAACAAATTTCAGTTAAAACAATGAAAGTATTTATTCAGCATTCTGAATTTCTAGTTGTCGTCTGTGTGTGTGTGCATGTGTGTGAGTGCGCGAGTGTGTGTGTGTGTGTGTGTGTGTGTGTGTGTGTGTGCGTTCTTCATCTCCATAGCGCATAAGCCTGTTCACAGGAATGCAGCATGGACCTCCTTCACACTCTAAATGTTGAGGGGATAACGCTTGGAAATCATTATATCCGGATAAGGCAAAATGGGAAGGAAATTGTATATAAATTATAACCAGTTTGTTTCAGTAGATCGTCTTCCATGGAATTGTGTAAGGGTTGAGTTGAACCTGTGTATGATATGAAACAAAAAAACAAATCAAAGGTGGGAAACATCCTAAAAAATTGTGTCTGTTCATGCATTTTTGGAATGCGCTGCAATTGTTCAAAAATATAAATTTTAAATGCTTTACAAAGTATTAAATCTGACTCTGTCTCCTTGCTTCAGTTTTTTTTTCTTTTAATCTTCACATTAATTTGTTTTGAGTTCAGACGCTGCCCCTAAGAAAGAAAATTAATTGAAATACTTTGATAATAACAATTGATGCAGATCATCTCTGGCGATCTGCAGCAGTTGATACGCCAATGAATACTGGAGCTTGGTGCAGCAGCTGCCGCCGCTGTTGTTGCCGTTGATGAAACCTTTGAAGAGGGTTTCGGGTCCTGAAGATATTTATTAAATCTCAGTTGACAGCTGCAGCTACCAGCCTGGATTGGATGCCAGTCCCACCCCACACCTCACCTTGCAGTGTTCTCTTAGAGGCCTCTCATTTCACAAGACTGAAAATATGTCCTCTTACTGAAATGACCCAGTGGTGAAACTATTTGACGACCAATGAAACTGTAATTTGCTGATTTTACATCTGGAACCCATCTGGTTATATAGCTGCCACTTTGACATCTTGATAACAGCTAATTATGTCCAACCAATAACAGCCACCCTGACTAAAAGCTTCAGAAGAATGATTTATTACTTGTTGTATGTAGTAGCAGGAGAGATGTATTTTATTTTTTTATTTTCTATAAATGAAGGTACAGAAGGAAATGCTGTCTATATCTTTCAGTCTAGTGTGAAAACTAGTAGTGCTATACTGAGATTCCGCTGCAATATGCTTATTCCGTGATGGCAGACCACAGTTGGAAATGTAGATCTTTTAATCTTTTAGCAGATGTCGTGTTTTCACTTTTCAAAATACTTAGTATTTACTCTCTTTTAGGAACTTGGTTCATCAGGGGAGCATGTTGGGATGGGTGCAAATGTGTGTGTGTGTGTGTGTGGTGTGAAGCCAGTGTTGGGGGATTCCCTGCACTCAAAGGCTACAGATCTTGATTGTTTGATGAGACCTGATAGTCTGGTTTGTGAGGAGTGTGCTGTTTGTAGAAATTGTGTTTTCTGTCTGGCATTCCGGCTAGTTGATACAATTCCTCCCCTTTTCCCGCTGAAAATCGCTACTATCAATTTACAGCTTTGTTTTTCTTAAACTCCTTCCTCTCCCTAAAGCAGGGATCTTTTCATGGCCCGCCGCTCCCAACGGACTGCCCAGCTGGCAGAGGCTCCATTTACCTGTCAGAGTTTATTTTGCCACTGCTGCAGAGGCCCTGCCCTCATTGCTCACCCAGCTAACATGTATACCTGAGCTATTCTGCCCCCGCCCCCACCCAACACAGACACACACACACACACACACACACACACACCAACCAGCCACTTCGGGTCACCTTTTATAAAATAACGTCGGTGGGGGTTTTGTGTAGCCATTTCATTAATAACAAGGTTTAAAGAAGGCATAAAACTGTTAAAAAATAAATGAAACAAAACTTCACAAATATTGATACGTGATGGATTTGCAACAACCCATGCTGAATTCCTCAAATTCCTTGTGTAGGACATTGTCATAGGTCTTATAGTGAAAGGTGGGTATGTCGACTGTAGTTTTATAGGTTTTAAACCTCTGAACACTGTTGCCTGTGTTCCTGTCTCTGTAACAGTGCAGTGTAGCTGTGCAGAGGGCTTCTGCTGCGTGTGTAGTGTTGTGTTGTGCTGAAAAGACACTTGGTAACAGTGCATGAAGTGGCTATTTGCGTTGTACCACGTGGAGCCTTGTTGCACTGTACTCGACGTCTGCCGCATCGTGCCTGACGTTGTGTTTTCCCGCTGCTTGCAGGGCAGAACTTTAACCTGCGGCAGCTGGGCATCTGTGAGCCGGCCACCCGCCGCGGCCTGGCCTTCTGCGCCGAGATGGGCCTCCCCCACCGCGGCTTCTCCGTCGGAGCCGGCTCGGACGTGGACACGGAGAATGAGGGCGTGATGTCGCCTGAGCGCGCCATGAGGCTGTGGGGCCGGGGAGTGAAGTCGGGACGGAACTCCTGCCTGTCCAGCCGCTCCAACTCGGCACTCACGCTCACCGACACAGAGCACGAGAACAAGTCCGACAGCGAGAATGGTGAGTGACCCACCGGCAAACCTCCAGCACCGACCTTTAATCCCCCGTTGGCCTGGTTGGCAGTGGACGCCTGACTCACGTGCCCTACTCAGCTGCTGTTCCAGAACACACACACACACACACACACACACACACACACTGACAGCAATCAGTCTCCAAAGAGCCACGGGTTTATTTTCAGCATGTGTGCGCTTCTTCAGGAATGCATGTGTGTTTCTCCGTCCAATTCGCAGCGAGCTCCTGCCTTTCCCATGAGCCCTTGTACAAGTAAGCGGCCTACCGGGCGCCTGTAGCGCGCCAGCCGTCATTGGGATTAGGAGGGGCGCTTTTGACGGCTTTGTTGTAGAGACGACGGCCAGTGGAAATCCACCCAGGACGCAGTCACCTGTTCACCGTCCTCCCGGGGGCCCCACAGCGCAATCAAAGCCGGCTTTGTGGGCCACGGCGCGGGGAAGGCCTCACCTCCGCGCCACCGGAATGCCAGCATGCCTGGCTGAGCACACACAATACCTGATTAACAATCCCCAACGGTTTGAAGTGCAAATTTGATCATGCTTGAAACCTGGAAGAGTGATGTGAATGATAGAACAGGAAAAGGAGGAGTGACGACGTTCAGTCTCCCGCTCCGTCTTTCTCTCTCCTCTCTCTCGGTTCTGTCTCAGTCTTAAAGCCACGATGGTTCAAAGCGCTCTCAGGTGACAGTGCCTTATAGAAGGGTCGGGGGTTTCAGATGCCCACTCACGTGTGTTCTGATTTTTTTCCCTCTGTTTTTCATAGTTTAATATGTTTGTTTGATTACCATCTTTCGGCCTCAATCATATTTAATTGAAGTGAGATTCTGAACCAAAGGGAATTAAACTTGCCAAACATGCTGACAAAGTGGAAATAAAAAAAAAAAAAAAATACTGTTATTTAAGTGGGGAGAGATGAGCACTAATTCATTATCTTAGTTTGTTCGAGCTAGTACCCCTCCCAAGCGCTTATTCCCAGTTAAGCCCATTCATTAGCAGTCTCCAGGCACCTCCTCTTACAGGTGTGGTGTGTTGGTAACCTTTGAAAAGACCTTATATAATCACTTTCATTAGCGCCTCGCATCTTAATTAAGCAAAACTGAAATCGCTGATCGTGCTTGTTTCGAGATTTTTGCTGCCATTACGTTATGAGTTCGTCAAGCTTTCTTTTTTAATAACACATACTATACATCTAAGCAAGCATATGCAGCTACGTCCACAGGGAGATTAGTTGCAGCTTTGGCCAATTCATTTTGCTAAACGTATGAAATCGTAGTAAAAGCAGACTTGGCGATTGGCGTGGTTGGGCGGATCCCTGTATGCCACGGTGAGGGCCGTGATTGACAGCGGGGTGAAGCTGCGCCATGTTTGCCTTCTTAAGTGTGACACATATGCTCTTTGCGAGTGACAGGTGTCGACAGTGTGCAGATTAGGCGGAGGTTGTAAATAGCGCTGGCCGGAGCAGGAGAATGAAGCTACTGTTGCAGATCAGGGCCGGGGTTGTGTAGCAAGGTGCTTTGGACATGGTGACGGAGAAGTTCCAGCCATATCAAACGATGTCCTGTTTACACGAGGTCGACATTGCTTAGCGGGCCCTGTGGAAGAAACTGCGTCCGAATGATTGACACTGTGTTTGGGTCTGCCCCCTTTCTCCCTCTTATTCCACAATTCAAACCAATCGTCACGTTCGTGGTCTGTGTATTTGTTTTAAATCAGCTTTTTTTCCACCGGTGGAGCGGAGCCGGGGTCTGTTTATACTTCTTAGCTACTGGGCTGGCGGTTTGGGAGCAGTTTCATTTGGAGAAAGGCTGGATTAATTCTGACCATGGGCCATGCAGGGAGAGCGGACGGGGTTTGTCCTCCTGACAGATGATATCCGCCGCTCCATCGTGGTCCAGCGGGCTCGCCGTTTGGGCCACAGCTCCCTCACCCGCACCCTATTACGGAACAACAACCAAACGGAATGTTCTGGAAGACATTTCCTGAACAGAGAGGCGAGGGGGGCGTCTGAGTCACCTGACCCAGAGAAGCGAAGATGCACAAAAAGAAAAGAGGATCGCACAAAAGAGCATGTTCCTTTTACTCGGCTTTTTCCGGGGGGGATATCCGAGCCTCGGATGCGCTTCAGCCCATCCCAGTCGAGCCTCTCTCTCTGGGTCACTGGACACCCAGGACGTCCCTGTGGGAGCAGCAAGGTTTAAGAGCAACAGAGGTGGACAAAAAGGGTGTGAGGCCTCACACACTTCCCTCTGTGCCGGCAGACCCCAGGCGTAAAAGACAATCAGAGAGACACCGAGTCCCTGGACAGTTATATATTACCTCTCGCTATCGCCACACTCAGCACTGCGCTAAGCACCAAGCTAATCTCACCATCTGCGTGGTTCAGGCGACCGCTGCAAATAAAAATACAACCTGAGGCACAAACGGGGTTCTTTGATCTGGCCAGATTAGGACCAAATCTACTTGTTCATCTGACTGACACAGGCAACCATTTTTTTGGTTTAGGTCACGTGACAACAAATTCCGTTCTTGACCTTGAAAGCTATGAAAGCCAGCAGCAGGCGCACCCATTAAAAACGTCTCCCCCCGTCCCACTGCATGTTTGATCTTTCAATTGGGCAGCATGGGAGAGCGCTCCAGCACTTCTGTGACAATTTGGGGTCTCATTAGCGGGGCTCCCCAACTGCGTCTTTAATCTCCCTTGTTTATATGCATATGTGCATATGTGTGTACGACAGAGATTTACTCAGTAGGTTCAGTTTACTTATTGAAATAAAAAACACATGGAAGGTCTCATCCAAAAGAAAAAGAGGCAATACTAGAATCGCTCTTGTGTGTGCGGATGCATGTGTGAATTCTTGTACTGATGCCTTTCCAGAAATGGCTTCATGGAAGGGCAGAGGCAATTCCAGTAAAAAGAAGTATGCTTATGAACAGGTTCAATCCCCACCTACTACCATTGTGTCCCTGAACGAGACACTTGTCTCCAGGGGGGACTGTCCCTGTAACTACTGATTGTAAGACAGCTGTTAAATGGCACAAATGTAAATGAAATAATGTTGTTCTTCTTTATTCTGCATAAAGCATTTATACGTTTATAAGGAGTGCACTCAGTGTGGTAGTGCACATATGGGCAAATCAACTGCATTGTGTGTGTGTGTGTGTGTGTGTGTGTGTGTGTGGCTGAGTTGTCCCCGTCATGTCTGAACCCCGGTTTCCAATGCAGGAGACATTCCAAAATATTCTGACAGGCCTGTCTGTGGCAGTTAACCTCCTCCCTGCTCAACACCGTCAGACTGTGCTGCAGCTTCCTGTCCTCACCGTACGGTACCTGTGCACCAGTTCCTGTGCACCTTTGACTTGGCCGGTTTATCAGTAAACATCCACTGCTGTCGCTCTCATTCAATAACTAATGGATGCTCAGGCTCGCAACCTAACCCCCGTGCAAAGGTTTGTGCATTTAAGTTTGAGCAACCTGTAATTAAGAAGCACCAGTCAGCCGCGTACCCCCAGATTGTCGCTCTGTCCCTCCCTCCATTCTGCCATAGCCGGCAGCACCATGTGCAACCACTCAAATCGCAGTTATCAGTATTCCTCATACACTCGTGTACACTGAAGCAGATTTTCCAGTGATTTTCTGCTCCGCAACGCCTGCAGCTCCATAATCAGCGGCCGCGCTATTCATTTGAGTGGCCTTGTACTTAATAAGATAAAGATATGTCAACAACAGCGCTGTGTCGTAGATGTTTTAACCAGCTTAACCTGACATTTGGCCCGTCACTTAATGTGATCAGTGCCAGTCAGGGTCTCGGTGAGGTGTTCAAAGGGCCTGTCATGTCCAGACAGACCTGCTTTAACTCAAAACATGAAGGAACATTTACACAGAGCTGGACCGTACGCCCTAAAAAATGAGATTTGATCACATTCACTGTTTAATGAGTCAGCAGAAAACAGTCCAACATGAAGAGTGACAAAATGTCACAAAAACTTTTCAATATTGTTAATGAAAAGCAATTCGGTTTTGTTTAAAATACACTTAAATACACCTATTCCGTTTTCTCTCTGCTGTTTTAATGAAAGTTTATGACGGGTTTGCAGAACACTTTTGGATTCTTGAGAACTTAAGGATCTTCCTGCATCTAATCACAGATTATTGCAACACTGCAACAACAATTTGAACACAATTTGACATGTTAGATGTGCGTGACCAGACTTATTTTTAAACCTTGCATCCCCTTTGTTTCTCGAGGCAAAAGAGAAACGTTTCTTTCCATGTGATGCTTTTGTGATCCTTTTTGAGGTCTTTATTGCATTTACTACAATAGGAGCTCCTGCTCTTGGGAAAGCAAACAGGAAGATCTCCCTCTGCTTCCGAGTAGAAGGCTCCCTGAGTGCCAGTGGACTAATTGCTATTTCAATTGGCACTTTATTTTGATAAAAATGAACCCCCCTGTAAGCGGAAGACATTGTGAGGCTGTTTGTGTTCACTTTTAATGTGCACCCCACTGTTCCCTATTGTCCCTACAAAGCAAGACATTTGTACTGTTGGAATTGCTTGAGTTGTTTTTTTTTTTTTTTGCATCATTCATTATTGGGGCAGTGGTGGCCTAGCGTGTAATGAAACAGACCTGTAATCAGAAGGTTGCCGGTTCGAACCGCCAAGGCGCCACTGAGCAAAGCATCCTCCCCACACACTGCTCCCCGAGCGCCTGTCGTGGCTGGCCACTGCTCACGTTGTGTCACCGTGCGCTGTGCTGCAGTGCAGTGTCCCCTCCAAGAAGATCTCCCAGGTAGTCCGAGTGTGTCTGTGGGAGAGGGTGCTGGACCGCGCTGTGAGCTGGGCTCAGCCCGGTCTCACACAGCGGCATCCGCGTTTACTTCCTGTGAGCCCTCTTTGTTCCAGCGTGTGAGATGCTGCATGTGCACGTGTCTTTGTCGGGGTTATGGATAAGCATTTTTTATGACTATCCGTATGAATGCAGGTGCGACCCTGTGACCCTGTTCACTTCATGCTCCATGTCAGTGGACGCTCGAAACGAGCAGATTTCCGTCTGTCAGACGAAGCTCTGAAAACGGCATAAGCTGTCAAAGTGCAAGTACGGGGTGCGCCATTGTCGGCACCTCTGCCGCGCGTCCGCACCCTTGTCGGCGTGGTGGTAGTATGCCGTGCAGTATTTAATTACAGGCCTGTCTGTCAGCGCCCCCCCTTTTTTGGTTGCGTGCCGCGCTCCCCTCTCACGCGCGATGCAGATTATTATGTTCATCCCTGCTCTGCAGAGACGCACAGAAACAAGACGGACAATTTTAATGCGCTGTAATCACCAGAGTGCGCCGCCTGCTCTTAAAGGGGCATTGTTAGGCAGATTTGGGGTGTGCAGGTCCTGACACACGATAAGAGTCTGGCTCAAAATTAATAAAAGCTGTGTGTGTGTGTGTGTGTGTGTGTATGTGTGTGTAGTAGTGGTAGTTTTCATACTCTTTTAGATACCCTTTTAGGGGCAGTGGTGGCCTAGTGGGTAAGGAAGCGACCCCGTAATCAGAAGGTTGCTGGTTCGAATCCCGATCTGCCAAGGTGCCACTGAGGTGCCACTGAGCAAAGTACCGTCCCCACACACTGCTCCCCGGGCGCCTGTCATGGCTGCCCACTGCTCACTCAGGGTGATGGGATAAATGCAGAGGGCAAATTTCACTGTGTGCACTGTGTTGCTGTGTATCACGTGTGACAATCACTTTCACTTTCATATAGCTCCTGCTCTTCTGATAAACTGCTTTTAATTTTTTTTTTGTACAAGCTCATTACAAGTTCTGCTCATTGATGGTGTTTGAGGAACGTGATTGGTTTTCACTGAAAGGCATGTTGTGTCGAAACAGATGGGCTTTGAAAAAGCAGGAAATTGAATGAATCACATTTGGCAGAACATTGCGATTGTCAGGTTCACCAACATCAGAGGAAAAACCGGCGTGAAGATAATGTGTGATTTGTTTTTCGCACAAGAAATGAATTGTTAAAACCTATTTTCCAAGAATGACAAGATATCGTTCAGTTTGTGATCTACAATATGATCTCTTCATGCAATCCATTACGTGTCATTATGTGAAATAACCATTTCATCCTCGGGCACAAAAGCACACAGGTATATAAACTGTAGAATGATGTGTACAATAATGCAGAGGCATGAATATTTCACTCAAGTTGCTGATCAGGCTGAGGAAGACAGCGATTATGCGGGAGACATCAGTCAACTCACGATACATAAAACATGAAATCACAGGGAGTGTCTCGGCAGAGGGAAGCACTAACGCACATGCTAATCTCAGAATCATTACAATCCTCCTTATCATGGCAGGCATTTGAAAGTCGTGGCAAAATAAATGACAGTTTTTTGTTTTTTTTTGCATGAGGAATACGGAGAGAAAATAAAGAAGACAGGGTTCTGTAGAACGGAGAAAAAGAAGCGGCAGCAAGCACCGTGGAGCCAGTTTGGAGTCATATCTTGATGGTGTGTTTCATGTTGAGGGAAATGAACCGCTTGAATGAACTGGAGCTTGATTACAGATGTGCTCCGCATCCGGTTCAAAGGTCAAACCTGCCGCATTTGAACTGAACAGACCCCGTGCAGCTCAGGGGATGGGGATGTTAATGGCGCTGGCGTGGCCGAGTAGGGACTGGGACTCGGGGACGGCCCCCTATCGTGGCTAAGATGGCGGGGCTGTACGCTGCGTGGCAGACCTCCTGCCTGCTCCAGTGCCAGCGCTGGCCCCATATTAAAGCTGGGGCCGTTTTATGGTCATCCAGAGGCTGGCCAGGTTCACCATCTGGCCGACTGTTAGAATGGCCCATACTGACGGCTTTTGGAGCCAGAACAAGCCCCCGGCCATCACACACACACAGACACACACGTTTGAAGCCGAACTGGACCTCCTGGAGGAACTCCAGACGGAAACCAAAGCCCATGTCTGGTCACGTGTTTGGCGGTAGTTACCCAAAGGTGTTGTGAACAAAGCTGTCATTTCCTCCCGTCTCCCAGCGACGCGTAAAACGTCCAGTCTCCTGGCACGTCCAACAGCATCTCGTAAAAAAAAATGGTCTCTGAAATGTTTGCCATTACTCAGAGGGGATTATGGGAACAGGCTGGTTCAGTAAAGACGTTAACTCTGGTTCCGAACACTAACATGGCATCATTACAGTGCCCTCTGTGTGAACGTGTGTGTGTGTGTGTGGAGGTGGGAGTTTTATTTACACTGACAGGTTGAATGGCACTACAATGCAGTGTCAGTTGAAGAACACGGCGCCATATGCCTAGTGACATTAAACAGTAATCACATCTTTAACAAGCGCCACACACACTCACAAAAACAGAAGTGGCTCTCTACAGCTCAGAAATAGATTTTTCTTCCTGTACAACCTGCAAGGCAAGATCCAGGCTCGTGGCGAGGAGATGGAGCAAGATGGTGGGCGAAAACCTCGGAGACCCGTCCACGTTTCCATTTGGATCTGCAGGCCATTTGGCCCACGCTTGCCCAACTGGCCCACTCGATCTCAGGGTTGGGTTTCCTGACGGGGAGCTTCACCCCAAAAAACGTAAATGCCACCAGATCTCAGGCTCATTAATGAGCGGAGCTGCCTCGTGAAGGCATGGGGAATTAATCAGTGCTTAAGTGAGGGGCTGAGCCTCAGAGCCTGCAGCCATCTGTGGCTGGTTTGAAGAGAAGGAACTGGATACGGTACAAGAGCCAGTGTTTACTGCAGTTCAGAGCGTGGGTCTCCTGTTCTCGTTCTGTGCTGTTCCAGGGCTGTGCTATCAATTGGGGGGGGGAAATGCAATGTCTGTATCACTTCGGTTTGAAGGAAGAACAGTCGACCTGGGATCCAAGGTACACGACCAGTGACCCTGAGCAAGCTGTGATATGTGAGTCTACGGGACAAAGAACCATATCCATCCCACCTAATCAAAACCAAAACATTATGCTGGCGCTGAAAACCAGTCGGATTTTGTTATGTGGAACGTTGTTGGGTTCTGTTTTTATCATAGCCATGGTAGGAATCTTTTGACAGGGCAAGTGCCCCATTTGAAAACAGATACCTTTATTTCATGTAATATTTTTTAAAAGGGAATCACAATGTCAGTGTTGAGCTAAGTAAGCATTTAAGCATCAGACAGCCTTGTTCTCAGTTCTGTTTTATTACCCCCGGTCTCTGTATTTACATCAAGGGCAGTTTTCCACACTCTCCTGTGTTAAACACCCTCATCTGGTTTGTTCTCGTCACGGCATCTGCATGCATCCGACTCAATCAAGGGAAACAAGCACCAGAGGAGTCCTGCACGGGGCTGGCAGGCTTCTGAAATGCCAAAGCAGGCCAAGAGTGGCTATCCGCACCTTGCGAGCCTTAACGTTTGCTACAAATGCAAAAGGCGTCCAGACCACAGCATTTACTCACGTCCAGGCCCTACGAGATGATTCCCAGACCCCACCGGGCAGGGGTTG
>NC_041710.1:22150287-22270287 GCF_900700375.1 Denticeps clupeoides
TTCTCGATCAACACAGACTAACCATAACTTTATTGCTATAGCAACAAAAAATATTTGTGAAATGCATTAATAGAATGTACTATCTTTATTCATGGATGCCTTATATATACAATAAAGGCATAGTCTCCAAAGTAAATTACTGAAGTAGTAATTCTAATCACTCTTAATTAACTATTCTTTATAGCATATCGAATATGATATAAAATTTGTGGGAAACACACACAAGGTCATGTTTGTTTGGTTTGGAGATCAGAGGGGTTCTTATAGTCTGGTTTTATAGTCTTCTTTTCATCCAAGGACCACTGAACTGGTAAGTCATAAGATTTATTGTACACTATTGTACAGCTGTCCTGTCTTTTCTCCACTGGCTGATTGACCTCTACAGTAAATAAAAAGCTAATATTCATTCATTAAGATGGTATGTATGTGTTTCCAATTACATTGCACTATAATTGCACCTAATGACATAAAGTGCTATTGCACAATTATACATTTATTTAATATGCATATATTTTGCATATTTTACAGCATGTGCTATTATGTACTATAAACACACAGAGCAAACAATAAAAATTAAGAAAAATGTATGTCCTATTATGAGGATGTAGTCATAGTGGTTCATATACGTAATGTTTTTTTTTTTTTTTGTATGGCTAAGCTAGATTTATTTTTTATGTACTTCTTCATAGTTTGTTCGTGTCTTTTAGCATGTGTGTGTGGCTCATGAAAGGGGCGCATCTCTTCTCGCAAATAGGGGGATAGAAGCTGTACTGTGTGTGGGAGGTGCTAGGCAGCACTATTTTAATCATTTTCTTTTGATGATTACTTACTCACCCATGTGCCCTGAGTTTGCACTTTTGCAAACCACTTTTCATATGTATGTTCAAAAAGTGCAAAAGTGTTATGTGGTGTTGTGCTTGTCATGTTGACCAGTGCCAGTGGTCCAAAGAGCCTCATGCTCCTGTGGGGGAAGGAAAAAAAAACTCTGCCAGGCCGTAGTAGGGAAACAGGAAGTCATCACCCTCCCCACCGCTCA
The DNA here is from genome assembly GCF_900700375.1 of Denticeps clupeoides. Classification (NCBI taxonomy): domain Eukaryota; kingdom Metazoa; phylum Chordata; class Actinopteri; order Clupeiformes; family Denticipitidae; genus Denticeps; species Denticeps clupeoides. The sequence continues at coordinate 22,151,324 of NC_041710.1, forward strand.
TCTACTGTGTGTCTACTCAGTTGATTCTGAGTGTCAAATGCTGCAGTTGCACATGAACACCTTTCGTCTGGGCAAGATTAACATTCCCCTCAGGTACGCTGTTGACAGCCAGGAGCCCGGGCCAGCTCTTCCTTTCCAACATTGCCACTCTTCTTTCCTTTGTGCAGAGATGGTCGAGGCAAACACAACTGGTATATCAGGCTGCAGCTGTGTGACTTGAATTTGGCCCAACATCAGCGCTTTTGTGACTGAGTCAACTGAAGGCCCACTGGGATGGTCATTTTTGATCACAAACAAGCACCAAAGGTACGTGCTGTCACAGTGTTAAACCAAATGCCACTTGCAATGGTCCATAATGTGTGTCCAGTCTAAACAAAAAAGTTTTTTTTTTTAATAAAGCCAGTCTGGCAAAGGCTCAAAGCATTAGATCCATGCCCGCATGTTAAGGGATACTAGACAGATTGGTGCTGCCTCTGTGAAATGGGAGCAACATAGCTGCCAGTCCAGGCAACCCTGTGGAAATTCAGCAAAGAGAAGCCGGCCAATGTGGAGCCATGAGAAATTCGAATGTGTGAAGCCGTGCGAGCGCAGCGTACCGGGTCCTTGCTCAAGTGTTAGGGCCGTCAGCAGGAGCCAAGCACTAGGTATCCACCCCGCGGTGCTTAACTCATCGCACCCAGGCAGTAAAAGTCTTTTTAAATGCCGTTAACCGACTAGCCTAAAAATACAGAGATTAGACAAGAACTCATTGCCCACGTGGACAGCCACGCATCAATGCATTATTTATCAGGGTATCCTTTAATCTAGTAATCCAATGAAACTTTCAGCCACACTAGCTCTGGCAGAGCCACTGGCAGTCTGCTGGTCCACTGGGGATAAGTGTGTATCTAGACGCCTTCGTAATTTGCCCTCATTAGTATGAGAAATTGCTGTTTGCCCATGCTTCGCTTTGCCTTGGAGTGCCTCTGAAAGCCGGTGTGTCTATCACCGGCGGTTACCAGCAGTAATGCAGTTACTTAAATGACGCATCTCCTTTTTAAATTCAGAGTGAGCGGCTCCCTTAAGACCCACTTCATCTAATACCAACTTAAGGGATCTTTTAAGGGTTTGTTTTGGTCAGAGTTGCAGAAAATGAATTGCTTGTCATGTCAAAGCAGTTGCCCTCTTCCTCAAAGTGTTTCTTTACTCTCCACATTCCATTGGTTTTGTATGTGTAATGTTTTCATCTTTTTTTTAGAGATGCCACACTCCTTTATGCAATGTATCCTAAGTACTTGGGTTCTGGCACAGATGTGTTGGCATGCCTAATTATCCTGTTTCTTGCCATGCCCAGATCGTGACTGCATTTGTCAGGCATGTCTACACTCCTGAACGCTCTGCCCTGCACCCCCCCACTTTGATGTGGGAGGGAGGGTGCAGCTCCGCTCACACATGTGACAGTAAGCAAATAATGCATATCAGCCTTTGAGCATTTATCACACGTCTGATTAAAGGCACACATACACATAGTCTGGGACAATCGTTAAAGCCTGGAATGTGGAGGATCCCGTTGGCAGAGCACATCACAACATGGCTAAATTTACATGTGTAGGGGGAAGCAATGTGCGGTGAGGGTGCGTAGGTACTCTACTCGTCGTGCTTCGGATGTGTTCGCGGGAGCACATTGCTAACTCGCGGGTGCTACGATAATGCGCTATCAACATCAAAGGGAGGCTTTCTCAGCCTTATCTGAAGCTCCCAGGCTACTAATTATTCATTCAATTGTTTCAAATAACCCCAATGGCTGTGACATGGTGTTGTTTTAATTCAAACCGAGAGTCTTTCATAAAAAAAAAAAAACAGATTTGGAAAGAAAGAAAGAGAAAGGGTGAAACATTTGTATGCAATATTTGCCCGGAAAACGCAATCACCATTTGTTTCAAACCAGATATGTATTTTTCTTTTTAATTTGTTTCATTTTTAACAACTTGTCATAATTCTGCCTCAGTGAAAGAATTTGTGAAAATGGTTAAATGATTAACATTTTATGATGAATGAAACCTACATTTATTAATTTTATAATTCACTGAAATGCAATATGCAAATATATATATATATATATATATATATATATATATATATATATATATATATATATATATATATATATATATATATATATAAAAAAGACTCTCAACTCTCTCTATTTATCGCTCTCTCTCTCACACGCACACACACAGATTATAAATGTGACATTACTAGAACTGCTGAAGTGGTAGCAACAGAGATATCATCTGAACAGCTGAATTGCTTACATCTGGGTTTAGGGATAAAACTTGAGTGATTATGCCGCAGATAAGAGCTACAACTATTGTGCACTTGGATTAGTGCAGCCTTTTCAATCGATCACACACACTATAGTGCAGTTTATATATTTCTGTCCAATTTAATCACAGCTTTGGGCAGTAAAGCCCTCTTAAAGTTCACCATCACATGCCATTAGTTTCATCCCATTACAACATGATTTGCTTCCATCTGCATGCATGCTCCATATGGATGGATTTTTCAAAGCTTTTTCTAAAAAAAAAAAAGTATTATTTCTCTCAAAGGAAGCCAATGTGTTTAACACAGAGAACGGGTGATATAAGGTGACTATTTAGTCATCACTTTTCTACTGCATTATGCCCAAGGCATGTTCCTGCAGTGCCACAAGAAAAGGTTCCCCCCTAATGGAGAATAAAAGGAAAATGAAATATCAAAGGAAAAAATATAGCCTTTTAAGTACATGTCCTTGTAGTTACTCCACCAATAAAATATAGAGTTCTCAAAACATACCACAAAACAATGTCAGAAAAAAACAATTATAAAATCCCAGCCAGTCCAAATGCTCAGATGTCAACATCACACCTTTTATGCTCATTCCCATAACCAATCTGTTTCAGCTTCTTCCAGGTCCTCACACCAGCCCTAAGGCCCTTGGATGGGAAGAAAACGCTAGATGGGCTTTGACAAGGTTAGTTTAATGCCACTGAACCAACATGACATGAACTCTGTGTATCACTTGTAGCCCCTCCAGGCTTTTGTGCACAAAAGCTGTTGTTTTTAAATTGTGTTTGATAAATTATTTATTATAATTTCATTTTTCCATGGATGTGGGCACTGGGGTGGGTGGAGCAGAAGTAAAAACTTGCCTAAAATACCAAATGTACTCAGACCATCACTGATCAAAAAACTAGAACTGACTTGCATTACTTTTTATAGAATTGATTCTATGCATATCTTTAAGAGAGCTTTCTCACACCACTTCCTTTAGCCTGGGTTGCTGAAATGGCTGAACATAGCAGCACTCAGTGACAACAAGGGCTAAGACTTGGATCACGGGAACCGGTGAGTACCATCTGCTCCTCCTGACGTCCCCCTGCTCTGCTTCCGCCGAACGTGCATCTGTGTGACTCATGTCAAGTCCTTTGCCGTCAGCCGTGTTGACAACGCATAACTTTGCCCATGCTTTTAATGAGCAGTTTGTTAAGCGGTGTACACATATTAACACATGCCACGTCCCGTGTAAAAGTCTCATCAGTTCAAGATAATAAATTAACTAATCCCGTTGGTCTCCCTCCTCACTGGCTTCCCCTTGCCAGAGCTCTCCATAGCGCCAGCCTCTCAGGAGCGCAATGGTAATTAGAATTGATGGCTTGGCGGGGGTCATGAAAATAGCCCTTAGTGCATTTAGAGGGGAAAAAAATAAATAATGAGCTGCACCTCATCAGGATTAAACGGGGGACTGGATGAAGTTAAATGCGACAGTGCATAACAGCACTGTACACTTCAGAGTAAACAGCGGATGCTCTAGTTTCTGTAGGTCTGACTGGGAACCTTTGCAGTCTACTGCCTGTTTTTTTTTTCAGTGTAACCTCCCCTGTTCTTACTTCATTGTCAAGATTGACAAGGCTCATGTGATAATAATGCATACAAGTGGCTGTAGATAATATTTATGTGCTCTTATATGAATGACTGATGAGGGAGTTCAGGAGAACAAGGTTCGTTGTGGGTGTGGTTGATCAGCAGGCAGGGGGAGAGTGAGTGACAATTATATCTTGTCTTTCTGAAGAATCCTTCATATCTTCCACAATTACATGTACATGTACTTTAAATGCAAACACATTAAATTACACAGCGCAGATTGTCAGATCTCCACTGAAAGGTTGCTTGGATTTCTTGCATGCAATTCAGTTGGCAGATCATTTAAAATATATTGCTTTGTATATTGAAGTTTTCAGTTGTAGTTTGTCTGAAATCCCAATGTAAGATTGGGCATCGCAGGACCATGCTTTTGTTTTGCATAGTGACCGTCTACAAGGAGAAATGTGACATTCCTGTGCAAATTGTTGTGCATGAACATTCAACACCTCTGTTTCACATGCCTGTTGTCGGACGGCCTTTTGCCGAGCCAAACATGTGAAGTGTTGGCCGTCAGGACCGCCCACTCTCTTTGTCTTCCCCAGATGGGAGGCACCGGGGGGGCGTGACATCAGAAACAACAGGTTCTGATTGGTCTGTGACAACTTCCTGTAGGCCAGTGACAACTTCCTGTAGGCCAGGGGTATAAAGGTCTGCTCACATGTGGGGAAGGGGCTCTTTTTATTTTATTTTCTTTCCCAGTCTTTCCATCGAAACCAGATCTTCTGGTTTTCAAGCCTGCTGTATCATCTCATTATTTCCCATTGCTCTGCCTCTTTCTCTCTCTCTCTCTCTCTCTCTCTCTCTCTCTCCCCCTTTACTCTTTCTTCTAATTTTTGTTTTCTCTGTAACCTTGGTACCTTTTTACATTCAATATTCACATGTAACTACAATAATTATTTACCGGTGTTAATAAATTAGAAACTGTTCGTTTTTAACCTCCATTGTGCCATGCCTCTTTCTGCCAGGTAACATCAAATTGGAGTGGTTGAATACAGTGCTTTTGTGTGGAGGGAGAAAGAGTTTTTTCTACACTCTGTTCTTTCACCCACCACATGGTCTTTTTTACACCAAGTAACAAACATATGTACTGTATATTAATTTTTTCAGTCACTGTTTACTATTACACTGTTCACTTTTTTTTGTGAATGCTAAAAAGTTGCCCCACCTTTTGAAAGAGACAACTTTGAAGGACCAGTCTAACTGAGGGTGGAACCTTGACTTTAAGAATCACTGCCTGAGCACTATACAGTCAAATTGATTGACTTCAGTGATTGATTTCATTTTACCTGAGGCAGCCATAAACATTACTAATGCTTAGCAAAAGATAAGTTTACATTGGGCCTGCATTTAAGCTACAAACAAATGTCATAATACAAGCCCAATAGGGGCAGTGGTAGCCTAGCAGTTGACCACAGAGATAAAATTCCTTTGTGTGCCATGGTGATTTCACAATGATGAATAAATCACTATCACCACATGATTTATGCAGTACAGTATATCTACTTAAGGTTGTGAGCAATAATTTGTTGCTATGTTCTGTTAAACCACTGCATTATAAGCTTAAAATCCAGGGCCTGGTTATTTAGAAATAACACCAATAATCCTCTTTTGCAGCTGTGGATAAGGACCCGCCTTTCAAGTATTTGGTATATTGGCATGTATTAAGCCAAAGTTTCAATATTACATTGCTCATGCATAATATTTTATTACGGACTATAAATATAATGAGGAGATTTTATGTGAAGTTATGATTACTCATTGTATATAAAACTACTATAAATACTCTCCCTCACGAAATGTAAAAGGATTGGCCAGGGCTGCGTGTGTCTGAGTGTGGAGTATGCAAATTGTTGGGAAAACTGACTCTTTATGGACATTAGGGGGGTGCAAGGGGTCTTGTGCTCACTCAACGATAATGATGAGCTATGTCTGAGATTTTGAAACTGGATGTTTTCCTGGATTGTGATGCAAGATCTATGGTTGTCTTACCCGATTTCACTTGTGTGTTTTTTTTTTATTTTGTATTTGTTTGGTTGATCTTTATTTGACACCTGTCATGCCTTTTGCCTTTTTCACACAACAACCAATCAGAAAATAGCAGCATTGTGTCTGGGTAAAATTCAACACAACAGCCAATGAAAAGGCATCCTGGATTTCTTTGTATTATTCAGCTACTTGTAACTAAATGACCCCATCCATTGGTGCTCTGAGCATCACTTCGAGTCATCTTCTGTTTTAATGTTACAACAAATTAACAACCTATTGGATTAGGATTAAGGTGCAGGGAGTTCCCTGTCCATGAACCCAAAATTTCAATGTTATGCTCCCTAGGCTTTATCAGAGAAACTTTTTGCAGGATATCAGTCTGTCCTTGAGTTTTTTCTTGGAAAGAAGTGGCTTCTTTCCCCACCAGGCCATCCTCAAAAAGTCTTTGCCTCACTGTGCATGCAGATGCACTTCGATCCCGCAGCTCGATCATCTTTAAAAGACGGTCCTGCCACTTGCTGGACTTTTTTTGAAACCCTGAAGCCTTCTTCACAACACTTGAACTTGGATATAAACTATGGATATGAACAAATTCATTTTATTTTATTTCTATTGAATGAACTTAAAACTTCATTCAATAATCTATAATGCATCAAGGATAAGACATAATTTTGATTTTTTTTTAAAACGTGACATTTAAAATGCGTTTCTGCTTCTAGTGTTGAGAAACTAAAAGTCTCCAATACATTGTATTTTACATTCTTTCATATTTTGCCATATGATGGCTTGGGTGTTGGTCATAAATTTGAAATACATATTATCTCCATTACATCCAATGGAGTGTCTCTAAAACATTTAGCTAATGTAAGAGTTTAAGACAAACAGTTGATTACACATTAGCCAGTTGCATGTCATGTGCAAACAAATATGTTAATTATTCCATGCCACTCTCTGCTGGCGCAATGGGACAACAACATTTCTGTACACTGCTCCACATTCATGTTTTATTAATTTACATTAATGAATTAAATGAAGGCATGCTAACTGTATTTCAAATTATTTTAAACATAACCATGGGCATTAACAGCCTATGAGTGATGATGCAACAATAGAATGACAATAAAATTCAACATATAGCAAAAATTTAAATAATTTCTGGCTGCATAAGAGCTTCCCCCCGTCACAGGACTTTTGTCATGGGGCATTTTTATAACTTAACCTAAGTATCTGATACTGTATATTCACATGTTCTGCCATTCTGAGGTCACATTTCAAATTTTTCTGGTTTCAAAAAGGATTGATTTTCAATGGTATATATGATAGGTAGATCTTGCTAGTTCATGCCAAATGGAAAAAAAATATGTGAATGATCTCAAATATAATCATTATGTGCATTTTACACACACAACCTTCCCATCTCTAATGTTCCTCTAGGCTTATGTGATGTCCACTCAGAAAAGCCTTCCTGCTTCACTAATCTATCCTGTCCTCCCCCACTGCATTCTTTATGCTAATGCAGTACCTTCAGGAAATAATTCCACTGTTATGCATTACTCATTAGAACACTATCTAATCAAAGATGTAAGGAAGCGGTCACAATCGAGGGCTGAAGGGGGAAGGGACATCTGGGTAAAAGGGATTTATGAATAAACACAATAGAAATGACACGAGGGCTCAACACAGGTAAATAAGGGGAACAAATACTCAGGCATGCGCCGATTGCCATAAAGAAGAAAGCAATAACAAACATGAGGTATGTAATGTCTCTCCCACATTAATCTCGCAGCACCAACTGGGTGCTGCTGACCTGCTTTTAAGGAGTTCTGAGTGATCATACTTAATGGTTTCAGCTGAGATTACTCAGGACACCGTAATACGGTGCCTCGGCATCGGCTGTGATGGCCAATGCAAGCATTGTCATGGAAGCATCCAAAACAGTTTTTGTAATGACTTTGGTATTTGTAAAAAAACACCTTGATTTTAGTCACCCTGTTAATACTGGATTAATCTTAAAAAATGGGTGAATGGGTTTCATGTCAGTTTCAACAGTGTTCAACTGAAGTTCCTGCGTTCATAGACTCTGTTCTTTCAAGTTTTCTGTTGCAGAAGATTTGACTTTTTCCTGGAAGATCAAGCTTATCTCTTGGAGTGCTGATGGCAACCTGTCGGATCCCTCTCTTAAGAGTTACCTTATCAAGTAGAGCTAATGCATTTCTAAACTGGGCCATTCGCTTTCCAGCATGCACTTATCAAGAGGAACATCTTCCAGACCAAGTTATTAGAACGAGGAGTTCCAGGCGCATCTAAAGCTAATGAGAGATATGCTTTTAAGAAAGCTGACACAAGTGTTTTAAATTTGTTTTTTGTAATATAATTATAGATTTACACAGCAGTTCCTATGGATACCGGTTACTGTTGTCTTTTTTAGGAGTGTAGCAGTGGTATTGAGAGGTAAACGGTGAGCTTTTAAAATTCTGTTAGGCTCCCGGGACTTTGGTGCATTAAATCTCCCAGATGTGTATTAACATTATCTCTCTCTGGGGTGTCATTAGTCGGGCAGGGGGGTGAATTCCACACCTCCTGCAGGGTTTAATACAGTTATAATTACAACTCAGTCAAATATGCCTGTCAAAGATAACAAACCCAGCCTCCAAATGTTCTACCTGGATATATGAAACATTTTTGCTCTTTGCTTATTACCAGATCGCACACACTAATCTGTATTAGTAAGTGGGTTCCTGTAAATAATACACATTCACATAATATTAGCATATATATTGAAGATGTAAAGCTAGACTTATATTCATCAGGATATATTCTCAGATTTGCACTTTAGAATGTCTGGTGGCCTCAAAGACCAGCACTGAAAAGGTTTCCATTTAGGTTTCATGACAGTTTGAGTGAAAATTGAAAACTGGAATACTACATTTAACATCCAGTGTGTATATTTATGTATATAATTATAGTGTTCTTATGATTGTATAGGATAATATAATAGAATATAACCTTTTGTGTTGAGTTAACTTCATCAGAAAAATTGATTTGCTAAAATTGAATCTAAAAATAGCCTAAAACGGTGTAGGAATAGAGCAGAATATTTGCTTTGTCACTTCTCCACCGTGCATTTCTTAATAACATGCTGAACTGAAGATACATTTTTTCTTTAAACTAAAATGCCTGCTAATGCAGAAATAACTTAAAATCACTATAATAAGTTGGCACGTGACATATTTGTACATTGTCTAATATACTTTATTTTCTTTGTTCATGTATTGCCAGTTAAAAGTCTGATGATTTTCAAAACAATACAAAAGACCAACCTGTGCAAGTAATGCAGCATCTGATGTTTCTGAAATGTAAAATGTTATTGTGTGCCCCTATGAAGCAAGGGAGCAGGTATAAACACTGCTGGCATATTCATTCATAAACAATCTGGTGCACTTTCCAGACAGAATGTCTGTGCTGTTTATTTACTGCACATGCTGTAATGGGTAAACGGAGATGTGCGGACAAAAAGCATCTCCACACAGCATTATTCACATTCTATACAAGCCAAAAAGTTATACATATTTTTTTTTCCACCATGATGATACAATAGTCATAAAAACCATCTGTGAATACAGGAAATGGAGGGTAAACAAATGTTATGTGAAGAAACTTTTTATTCTTTCAAAGGCTTTCCACTCATTTAAACCCACACAGTATATGTGTCATAAGCCTATCATGCAGGTGCACTGGCGCCATGGATTTATGAGTTTCCAGAGTTTTGTCCCAGCTTTGTGTTGTATTTCACATCTCACCCTGATTGTATCCCCATTTGCGTTAATGTCTCCTTGATGTTTCTTGCGGTGACCATCTACTGGGTATTACCCTGTCAGTATTTGAGCAAGTTATTTGCGTGATTGAATTTTTATGCGATTTCCGGGCCATTGAGCCCTGGATTGTAAAAGTTTTGTTTCGTCATGCCCTCACATTCAGTGAGGCAGATTTGGGCCCAGGACCCATTAGGTGAGTGGCTCTTCAATCCCAGTAATGGTGCAGATCTAAATTAGAACGTTTTCTGCTTTTTCTTGGATCATAGAAAAGAAACTGTGTGTCGTGTGTTTGCAGTCTGGCACAATGCGACATTGTTTTCTCAATCAGCTTTGTGTTTGGGTAAAGACGGCCCATGAGTTGCTAAGGCCAAACATTGGCATAGAAGCTATGATTCGGAGCGCTCTTGCTTTCTTCTAGCAATTTGCATCTCTAAATCTCGCGAAGGGTTGCATGTTGTACCTTTTGAAGTGAGCAGATGGAGAACATGACGCTTGCGCTATTGCCATCACTACTGATCTATAAAGATGAAGGAACCATTTTGCCAGCGCCTCCACACAAGGCAAGGCCAGTTCTCACAACTCTGTTCATGCTGCTGTCTTCATTAATGCCGTACTTCATTACCCTTTGCCACCATACTCAGACAATCTGTCGTACTTTCTTTCGTTTCCTTAATTTGCAGTAATATTCTAGCAAACAGCCCAGCATGACTGGACTATAGCACGTTCAAACAGATTTTCCTTGCATCTCTTTGACTGCCCTGTTTTGGGCTTTATTAAAAAACAAAGAGAGAGAGAGAGAGAGAGAGAGAGAGAGAGAGAGAATCCCTTCTCCATTTATTGACCAAGCAAAACGCATCTAAGCAATGGAGCTGTCTCAAGCTTTAATTTTAACTAACATGAGAACATCCTTAAGGATGGAATGAAATCACTTTTAATGTTATATGGTTTTGAAAAGAGATAATATGTTCTCAGCAGAGTTGAATGTTATTGAATTTAAGGTGCAGGTTCTGGTTGAAAACAAACCCCAAGGTTTGCACGTGGCCATGAGCTCATTCAAGAGATCCATGCGGTTAATATAGATGTGGCGGTGTTAGGGGAGCGGTTAGAGAGATTATATGTTTTTTTTTAAACGCCATAGATTTTTAAATGCAAATTCACCCTGCCATCCTTTAAAGTAAAGTTAATAACATGGCACTTAGTGGGTCAGACTGCATCAGTTGTGATTTCTTTGCATGACTCATGTCTTTACCCATGTGAGGGATGTTGTGTAGAAGCCCTCAGCTGTCAGTCAAATGCATGACTGACAGTCCAGAAGTGTGCACATCCATTATCTGCAGATAGGCGAGGCGGCCGTTGGCCTTGCTGAACGGAGTGTATGATTGACATTTCAGTTGAGGCCAATCAGGAGTCATAAGTTGAGTCCCTAACATGACTGATGTAGTTATTGCTCATCTCATTGGACAATGCTGCAAACACAGTGCAACCAGACTGAAGGAGATGGAAACAGTCAAAGGATTCTGGGTCCAGACGGGCCATTATTCTAAGAAATGACAGGAATGGAATGTCTCTACAATTAGTGAGAAACTTAATATATAATATGACATTCATTATGAGGCTTCTTATTGCAACAAATTTCTAAAATGCAGCTTTTTCTCTTTTTTTTTGACTGTTAACCTTTAGCAGCAGGATTTTTTATGAAGATATCCAGAGTATATATTGATAATTTTTTTTTTTTTACTTTTCTTTACTTGAATTTGTGTTGTTTGTTAAATTCATGTTAAGTCATATTAAGTGTCTAATAGTATTTAAACTTGTATGCCTTTGTCTGATTCTGTATGTCATGTTGCTCTGTCATTGGCTGCTTAAAAAAGCAATTAATGTAAAATCATTCAAATTAAATTGTCTGATAAACATGTTTAGCCTGTTAGAATCTGAGGAATTAAGACCATATATACAGTTTCTTTATTATTCAGTAACTACTTTTTATGAATGCAATTTTTACATGGATCAAAGACACAAGATACATTAAGAAGACAACCTCATTTTAATGTCAAACTTAATGGTGCTGAAACCAAATGCAATCCAATATGTTTTTTTTTTGTTGGTATAAATGATGGGGAAGAAAATCACAATGAGTGCTGATGGGAAGGGCATGTTTGTTTTAGAGACTGAGCACTTTCTGAAGAATCGCTTACCACGCCTTTTAACTTTTCTTGCACAAAAGTCAATTTCTACCAAAATTGCGAGGCTGCTGCTGCAGCGGATCTCTGCCGAGCTGCTGAGCCCATTCTTGCCAGGCTCACACGGGTGATTCAAATAACGTGCACCTTCAGTACACTGCTGTGCCTGCCTGGCCTGTACTGAATGAGCACTAAATGACTTTGAGGATGATGAGGCATGAACTGAGAAAGGCAAATAAATAATGTGTGTTGATGTGTGTGTGTGTGTGTGTGTGTGTGTGTGTGTGTGTGTGTGTGTGTACAGAGAACAAAATACAGATTTTGCTACAGAGGAAAAAGGTTTTAATTCATCTATGCAAATCAATAGACTTTCTGGAAATATATCTGTGTTGATCTATGTGAGTCTGTCTATGAGAATATGCCAGAGAGAGAATAAAAGGACACCAAGGGAGGGAGACAGAGAGAGAATGTGTACTTTAAATCGCATGTGGGTGGTTAGCTGGGTGAAGAGTGTGTCTAAGTGTGTGATTGAGTTCCAGTGAGCGAAAGCCAATAATTTCTTGTCGGAATTAATACAAATGTCAGTGGGCTGAGTTGTTTAAACTGCAGCATTTATTGAAATATATGGCAGAAGGAAAATGTTGCTGCCAGGGTGGGCTGTAACAGAGGAGAGTGAGAAAGAGTGAGTGAGTGAGTGAGTGAGAGAGTGTGTGAGAGAGAGTGAGCGGGTGAGCATACCCCTGTTATTTATGCCCTTCTCACTGCACCCTGTACATTAGTGCGAAGTTCTTCTGAGACTGACAGCATTTGCACAAGATGCCTCACTTCTTTTCTCTGCCAAGGAAACAGGACAAGGGCAGAGAGAGAGAGAGAACACTTTTCCCAAAGTGTTCAAATAAATCCAGCTGTCTCAGCAAGCCCAGCACCTCGGTGCTTCACTGCCAGCAGCACCGGAGCAAGCCTCTCACATAAAAGCTGCATGATGTTTTGTAGGCATGACGTTGCACCTGTCACAACCTTGATGTGTGATGTAACCACACGACAAAATTTGAAATGTTGACAAAATCTTTCAAACGATGCTGGCCTGCATAAATCACCATCATTTTCATTAAAGTGTGTATGATGGGAGTTAAGGAGATAGTGTGATGCCACACGGGTTAAGGAGGGATAGGTGCAATGGACGAAATTCAAACTGAAATGAAAACAAGCAGCATCACAGGAAGAACCAAAAACACTTACACACTCCTCAATGCACGGACAGAGAGTCACATAGAAAGGGTTCTAATCCCATGTATGCGTGTGATTTGGGAGCACCTAGGCATAACAGAGAGAGATGTGTGCTGTTTAACGTTTGAAGTTTTTTATTGGGAGTTGAAAACAAGAGGGGTTAAAGAAGTGCCACTAAAACTTTAAAGACTCCATAGTTCTAAATGTGATGCAATGTATTGCAATGGAGGGATAGGACAGTGAACAGCAATTTATATATGTATCTTTTTCTTTTGAAAATCATAATTCTGGTCATGATTTATCAAAGAATTCTGGAGCTCATTGGCACATTGTCATGATTTTTGTATCTCTGATGGGACTATTAAATAATTCAGCAGGCATAAGTTCATAACAAGAGGTGAAAGAGAGACACTACAGCTGACTTTGAGTTGGGTGTAATGAGACTCGGCACAGATATTGCAAGAATGGTTTTGTATGCTGCACACAGAGGAGCATGGGAAAATTCTCATCAACAGTTATGAGTTCTCAGAACTGAATTTTCAGAAGTTTTTTTTTTAACTTTGTAACATTACAAATGAAACCAATTTCCAAATCACCATCAGTTATTACTTCCCTGGAATTAATTCTGAACTTGAAAAGCTCATATCACTGGCAACACACACACACTTGCTTTTGAGATTAGAGATCTATGGGAACGTTTCAGGAAGTGATTAGTTTGCTCATGGTTCTGGGCTTTCTGTGGGGAGTTTATTAAAATAAAGCTGCAGCGGCAATGCAGGGGGCAAAGCACCCTGTCCACTCATTTGCAGCAGGTTTTGTTCTGAGGCTGCACAGAGACACACTTAAAGACAGACACAATGTACACATGCTCACATACAGTACAGTACAGGTTTGGACACACCTTCTCATTCAATGAGTTTTCTTTATTTTCATGACCATTTACGTTGGTAGATTCTCACTGAAGGCATCAAAACTATGAATGAACACATGTGGAGTTATGTACTTAACAAAAAGTGGAGACCTGACCTCCACAGTCACCGGACCTGAACCCAATCGAGATGGTTTGGGGTGAGCTGGACCACAGAGTGAAGGAAAAGGGGCCAACAAGTGCTAAACACCTCTGGGAACTCCTTCAAGACTGTTGGAGAACCATCTCAGGTGACGACCTCTTGAAGCTCATCGAGAGAATGCCAAGAGTGTGCAAAGCAGTAATCAGAGCAAAGGGTGGCTATATTAAAAGGGTGGCTATTTGTTTTTAGTTATTTCACTTTTTAGTGTTAAGTACATAACTCCACATGTGTTCATTCATAGTTTTGATGCCTTCAGTGAGAATCTACCAACGTAAATGGTCATGAAAATAAAGAAACACATTGAATGAGAAAGTGTGTACAAACCTTTGACCTGTACTGTACATAACTGATAATGTGTTATGCTGAGAAACCGGAATTAGGTCTTGCAAACTCATGGTTTTAATGACAAAAAAAGACAAAAAAGACAAAAAAAAAATTATATATTAACATTCTGTAGTAATAATAAAGATGTGGTAAGGTGAGAAGTAAGACATAGTGGATGCAGTGGTGTAAGCTATATTGGTGTTAAGTGTGAGAGGAGAAACAGTGACAGTTATGCAGCAGAGAATCATCTTTTGCATGTTCAGTCCAGAGAACAACCTTTTCAATCAAGTTATAATTTTTAATCATTTTTGGTTCAAATAAATGTTCAGACTTGTTTTCCAGTATCAGCATTTTCAGCATCCGAATCTGTATTACTCGAAACTCAAGACCCACTCATTCCTGCTTCTGGTGCCTTGATGACTTTGATTACAGACCAAACATGTACCTTGGTTAAGAGCAGCTATGACATCTATGTTTGTACAAAGGTGGCGGATCTGACAGAATGCTTATTCCCAGGGCCTTTCTGTACCTCTCTGGAGGCTCATTTTTCAGGGTTGTGTACGTTGGTACAGATGTCTAATCCTCATCACTCTATCATGGCTACCGACTCCATACACTTTTCATTTGTTTTACTCAGTAGCTGAATGAAGGCAATCGTTATGGTGCCGCTCGTTGACAGTAGGCCCATGTGATGAAGGTTCCTGGAGCCTGGATTCCTCATTGTTTAAGGGTGCCTGCATCAGTGCTCCGGGTTACGAAATTGAAAGCTGAACTGACTTGAGTGAAGGGAGTCACGTTAGTGCTCAGCCGCTCTATTCTTGGGTCGTTTTAGAAAGGTCTCAGTCATGGTCGTGAGCCTCTGGGTCTTGTCAGTGTGTGTACAAACTGTCTGGGTTTGGGTTTTTTCTTTTCAGGTGGTGTGGATCTAGTGAACCCCGTCAGAGAGTATTTCTTCCCTTCCCCATTTCCTCACACATTTTCCCCAAGCTGATTCCTGTGTGTTGGTATGAGTGTGAGGTTGAAGTGTAAATAAAGTTTTGTAGTGCTTTTATTCGCACCCGGGTCCTCCTCTCTTCCTTTCTGTTCTGTGACAGCAACAAGAGCTTGAATCTTTCATTCTTAACAGTTAATCAGTTCAACTAAAAAAAAAGTCAATGGGGGATCAAAATCACAATCGTAAGATATGGAAATGCTGCTCTGTTTACATGGCTCATTTATGATAACCTGCTTATGGCTACAGAAAAAAATGAAACTCTTGACCTGGGAATTCTAAATTTGCTTGCAGATATGAACAGTAATCCACTATCCAGAGCACTCACAAGCAACATCACACACACACACACAGACCCTGCTGGGCCACGGGACATTCAACCTCAAAAGAAGGAACCCTCACTCGCAGAACCAGGCCAAGAGGCAGTGACCTGTCCAAAGGGTTTTGCCAGGGGGGACCTATCTATATATCAATGAACTGTTGATCTGAGGCAGATCTTAAAATGACGGTGCTTGTGTGCCCATCATGAATGCACATAGCACCATGATTAGACTCATGCTTACTGTAAAACCAGCCTGTAACTTGGAGATGTTACAGAAGGGCTGAGCCTTATTATAAAGTTACATCAGTCCAAATCGGCAGGGAGGCCACTGAGTACCAGGCGCAGCAGCCCTGCCTGCTGTGATAAGTCCTCCTTTAGCACATAGCCCATCTAGGGAGATCTGAAGGCTTCTGTGTACATCTGGCATAGCTTGTTTTGTAGTCTATCTGTCTGTCTGTCTGTCTATGTATTTTCATAGGTAAATGTTCATATTAATAATAACATGTGCTTTACAATAGACAATCAATATCCACTGGGTAAAATTTAAATTGATTATTATTTAAATTAACATTGTTGCATTTTTTTTTGTAACTATGAGGTACACTTTTATGGGCATGTATGTCTGAATGATAGTTGCACTACTCAACAGTTTTACTGTAGGTGCTTCAGTAGGTCGAACTGCACATTGCATTAATCATGACAAGAAAAATAGTGTTTTTAAGAATTCTGTATTATCATGTTATTAACTGGACAACTTGACAGCTTAAATGCACTATGATATTAAATATTGGTAATGCTGAAATAGAATTTTAAAAAGTCAGGATACCAACTATTTCTTGTTTTTTGAAGAAAAATAGATCTTTAACTCATATATGTTTTCCATCACTTTTGCACCTTGATAATAGATTTATTCCATTTAAATATGTACTGCCGATTTTGCAGTTAGCCCAGTAGAGGCTTATAAGCTACAGCATCAGAGTTTTTGTGGCATTTGTGGCATTTTTAACAGCACTAATGCTGGAGCTGACCCGGCACTTCTTAGCCTTTTGACTGATTCGCCTTTTTAATGACAGTAAATCTCTGTCAGTATTACCCAGAGTGAACCTGTCCAGAACCTGTCCAGGCAACTTAAAAGCACCCCAGGATTCCATGATTATGAGACTAAAAATGTTACTGCACAATATAGAGACAGTTTGCCTGTTTGTACTGGTGGCATGTTAAATTAGAATTGTTCTGCAAATTTCTGACCTATGATTCTTCAGGAAAGCGGCTGTATTGCTCACATCATGCCGAGCTGGCCATTCATCTGCAGACCACCACTGACAAGGAGGGGGTCCACGACCGCTTTTTCTTTTCCTGGGAACAGAAAGCGGTGGCAATAATAACTCTGCCTGGAAAGAACTGCAGAAATGAAACGCATCCTGTGGGGATGACCTTTTTATCAAAACGGTAACAAATTAAACGTGTTTCAAGGAAAGGGGCTAATTCCATGCCAGCCAACAGGCACATGCACACATCATCTTCTAGTTTCAGTCTCAAAGCAATACTATTGCACGTTATTAGCAACAAATATTGCAGCAGGGCTTCAATGGCTTCTCTATTCAAATAAATTAATACAAACAAAAAGGGGTTAGCATGTAAACAATGGCTTTGCTGGTGCAGTCCTGAAGGAACATAATCCCCCTCTTTGTACCTTGTGTGCTGTGTTTGCACAGTTCACCGTAATTCCTATATTTGTGAGGGCGGAAATGAAAGGCTCAGAGATAACCAGCCTTTCATTCAATTCAAAGTCAATTTAATTCTTTCAAATGGAAGACAGGTTGTTTATTTGTCTTTTTTCTTTTCTTTTCTTTTCTCCATCTCATAAACACTTTAGAAGATGTATAACAAAGCCTCAAGCCTTAAAGGCTCATTCAGCCAAATCGTTTAAGCGCCAACCCGAACTTTTGTTCCCAAAGCCCCGGGCACCAAGGCACCAACTAAGGGCAGATGATTATTATAGAGGCTTTTCTATTATTTTCTCCTTTTTAGAAAGAGTTTAATATTCAATTTGAATAAGTTCATATACATTCAGTCATGCCTGTATTTTTGATAATAAGCTGTATACAGAACTGACCAGGTTCAGCCCCTGCTATTATTGTTCTGATATTAAAACATTCATAACAAAAGTTCATATTTCTGTCCAAAGCAACATATGCAATTATTGCTGTTGGCTCACCGGCTGAGTTGTTTGACCTTACGTACCCATGAACTTGCTGGGCACATGATGGTTGTAATAGACTCTCTCATTAGCACCTTGTGCCTGCACCAGAATGCTTAGTCGCATATGCCCAGACTAGAGCAAACGATCCATGCTCCCAAGAGCCCAATCAGGCATTAGCATTCATTAAGCCCGGCTAATTACTCCTCATCACTGACCTCTCATCACACGTGCAGCAGTGAGCTCACGCAGCTATTAGCCCTCAGTTTGTGAGGTCAGCACATGTTAAAGTAGGTACAGTTGTTTGTTTTAAATAAGTAATCATAGTTAAATTATAAGTTCAAAAAACTATTTTAACAAACTTATTTACTTTCAGGGACTAGAACTGGTGGGCCCCGGTAAGTAGAGGCTGTTCATGGAGACGGACTGGTTTGGAGGTGGGTGGCATAGTAGGTAGCGCCATGGCCTCACACCTCCAACATAAGCGGTTCCGCCTGTTTCCTCCCACTGTCCACAAGGTTAATCGAAGACTTTAATGTGTGAGGGAGAATTTCATGTTCTTGCACCCGACCCAGTCTGCGCCTTGCACCTGAGAGCCTGGGATTTGATCAAGATGTTACTGTCTTGGGCTGGTGATACATTGACTTAATTAGCCTGTAAATAGTACCTAATTACCTTGGAACATTGATGTTTTCTTGGTTCTTGTTCATGACTAAATGTCTAAAAAGCAATAAGCCACTGCAGTGTGGTTACATGTGGTTTCATACATTTATAGACTCTGCTTCTCCCACTCAACATGTCCATGTGATGCATGGTCTAGCCTGGTGGATTATGTTTGGGTTTTACAAGCATTATGTTTTTGAAAAAACGACTGAAAAGTCGGCTCACAATTTTCAAATGTGTCAGTAGACCAGCGGAGCAGTGTTTGTACCTGTTTATTTTTCCTTTTGTGGGTATTCACCCAGAAAGATGTTCCTCCTGACACTGTGTCTTTTGCCAAAGGCATTCGACACTACAGCAAAGCCCTTACCTTTGAAAGTCACATCTAATGAGCGACAGGGCAGCAAGTAAAAAACTTGAAAAGTGATGAAATAATTTAAAACTGCTCAGCCTTTCTTAAAGCCCTCCACTGCACATGCAGGTGTGAAATGCTAATTCTCTTTTATGTGCACTATTAGCATCTGTTACCGTGGGGTCTCACCCAATCGGCTTTGATCTCTCAGATGCTATCAAAGGGTTGGACAAAAAGGACAGAGTTGCTGAAACAGAGCTGGCTGTGATGCCTCTAGACTGCAAATGTATACACCCACAGACTACAATACCCACAGATTACAAGCTGAGAGAGGGGCTTAGTTGTCCTCTATTTCACTACAATGCTCCTCCTTTGTTCTTTTCTGTCAGGGTCACAATATGATTGCAACGCCTCTTCATTATCCATCACATCCAATGATCTGTTCATCATTTTAAATATACATAAAAAGACAATGGAAAAGAAAAGTTGGGCCCACCTTTTGAAAGTTGTTTTGTGAGACAGTAACTGAAATTGCCCATGCAGTGGAATTAATTTATGGTGCAGGTAAAACCCCGTCAAATGAAAGAACATCACTCGGGAATTAATACATTATTTGTATTAATTCAGGAGCATGTCCATACACGAGCATATCCAATGTCCAATGGTAATGTAATCATTTTTGTTTAATATTCAATAACACATTTTAAAATATTAAGATTGATTTTATGGTAATTGTTGAGAGCACAATGGTAATACATTGAACTTTGATAAAAGATGAATAGTTACTTTTGGAAGTTATAGTGTACATCATGTTGGAATTGTTTCATATTGTTTATCATGCCTTGTGCACTTAACTAATGTAGCATTGGAATTGTATTTCTTTTTAAACATACCAAAATAAAAAAAAAAATCATAACTCCTCTCATGGTGACTGTAACTGTGAAGGATATGTGACATTGCATGGATACAAGACACTAAAAATCACATAAAACAAGACCTCTGACTCATGGCAGACATGAGTCGCCTGCCATGTGGTTACAGCAATAAAACTTTCCGATCAACAGGGCACAATCTGTAAGGTATGCACCTCGGACACCTTGGAGGCAGTGTGAGACAGGAATGACGGCCAAATGCAGCTTTCACACAGACAACACTTTTCCAGGCTGTGTAAAAAATGTTTTTTACCTTGTTGTTTTACATGGGCAGCTCCTTCAGTAAAAGGCTGCTCTACCTGAACTGCTCAATGGATTGACAAAACTATCACATCGTAATTTCTAGTGTTTTAGATGTAGGCTATATAGGCTACTCTTTGATTGTATGTTATGTGTAATATGTTATACATTTTATATTGCACTCTTTTGTTTTTGGTTCTTGCCTGATTCTTGTCTATAATTGGCATAATATCTTTATGTCGGCTCAGTAAATTCGTATCTTAACTCACGCTGCTCTGGTAGTAAGATACACTCTGTTCCTGGAAGAAATGTCATTTTGTATCTCTGTACCTCTGTATACTGTCTATATAGGTAGAATACAATAAAAAGCCACCTGACTTGATTGACAGCTCCTGCGATCCAACTGTAGCCAACAACAGAGCACACAGCAAACAACAAAATTTTATGAGATAGCAACCCAACAGAACACAAGAGCATTTTAAATGAAAAAGGAGAGAGAGAGAGAGAGAGAGAGAGAGAGAGAGAGAGAGAGAAAGAGTTACATTTTGGGAATAATCTTCTTAATGCAAAGTTAAAGGGCCTGCTGGGACACGATCCAAATACTATGGCTATTAACGGTGCCACTGTCTCCCCGGGGGTGAATGTAGTCTAGAGCTTTAATTATGGGAAGAGCTTCTCTCTCCGCCCCGCTTCTCTATTCTCTCAGACCTAATGAACATGCCCACAGTGTTGACGTCTCAGTCTGTTCTTTTTTTTTTTTTTTTTTTGCATTTTAGCAGTCACACATCTATTATCAATATCTCTTATCACTGGGCTTATTGTATTAAAACCCTTCTGTCAAAATCTATATTTGCCTCTGCAGTTGTGGAGCGCCGACAGCAAGACTGCAGAATTCACACAGTAAAAACATTCAGGCAGTATTGCTCAAGTCATTGCCCTTGCACATTTCCTAAATATTCTCCAATTTCAAAGAGTCAAGAGCTCAAAATGAGCAAAGATAGTTTTTTTCTGAAGAGTATTTTTTCTCCTGCTTCTCTATCACTCTGACCTAGTCGCCGTCCTTTTAGGCATGCTGATGTGGGCGTGTGTATGGGCAAAAGCCTTAGCTGGCATCTACTGTACAAGTCCAGCTCTGCACACAACCCTCTCAGCTCCTCTCAAGGGGGTTCTCTCCATCACTGAACATCTGTTGGCATGTTTGGCGGTTTTGCCGCACCTCCATCAAACCCTTCATAATCCGTGTTCCACAGAGGGAGGGCATCGGCTGTGTCCGGCTCATGTTAATGTGCCCCAAAACAGGCTCCATTTCAGGATTTTGTCTTCTACATTATTTCTTCATTACTTTGCCCTCCATACTACATTAATCAGAATCACCTCTGTGAGCAAGTCAAGAAACTAGGAAATGTCCTGAATCCCTCTGAATTTGAATGGAATTGTTTCATTTAGAGGCTACTTGTGTGACCCATGACTCCATAGACCAGAAAGGACAGAACATTCACAAAAAGAGAAAAGAAATAACTGATGTTCATTTTGCTCACGTCACCTTCCGGACCAAAACTCTTCTGTGGTCAGGCGAGTGTGAGTGATGTGTTGACTACAGCTGGGCTTTGGCTGTCCATCAAGGTCCCTGTGACACACTTAATGAGAGATCTAGTACAATGTGCACTCAGGCCGGGAGACTGAAACACATTAAACCCACATTAAAGAAGATTACTGCAACCAATCAACCGTTCGTTACCACAGTAACCCCACTGAACTCCACCCATCCCTACTGTTATTAAGTTGGTGATGGCTGCCTGGCCCAGAGATGGCCTAATGGAGATAAGCTAAATGACGTTTTTTCTCTCTCTCTCTCATCCCTCTCCTTTTTTAATTTTACACATTCCAGTAAAACCGGATGATATGTTCTGATCCTGATAATCCTCATCCCATGCATTTTATTTTTTAGACTTTTAGCTTATTTATACTCATAAGGCACAAGTGATTCTTTTTTTTTTTTTTTTTTGGATACCCGGGAAGGAGATTGAATCTGGGAATGTTGGTATTTGGTGCAACCTCCGCTCCTGTCTGGTGGGAGATGCACCTGTGTCTTGTCAGCATATGCACAGGCGTGCCGCCATCTGTGCCATGTCTCCCCATACGTTTACATTAACCTCTGCAAAGTGCCTGCATGCGCCACACGGCTCCGACTGGGATGGGGGGTAAAGAGCACGGCAGGGTTCAAGAGGGCATGTGATACAGCGTGAGGTCACGGATCCACCGCGACGACTGTGGTACTTCCTTCGTTCTTTTAGATTATCTCTCTCTCTCTGTCATGCAAAATCACACACACACACACACACACACACACACACTACAGTCCTGATTAACCATTGTTGGTCCCCAAGAGACCACCAGTACCTGCTGTCAGCGTGCAAATGAGCTAATAAACATGCTCCCATAAGGAGCTACAGAGTTTGAGACTTCATTAGCAAATATGTTGCTGAATGATGGTACATTTTTTTTGCCGTTTGCCGGCAAAGCAGACAGAATAAACTGTGGCCACTTATCTTGTGATAAGTGGGGTCTGTGTATGTGTGTGTGTGTGTATGTGTGTGTGTGTGTGTTACATGGACTATGTTGGAATAATTAAATAAACAGGCGTGTGTAGAGGTGTATTCTGCAGAAGGTAGAGGTGTATTCTGCAGCATTTCTCTATTATCCCAACTTGGATAATGACACATGTTCGTATTATCTTCCCAATTCTCACCCATTCTCTTCCGTCCTCCCTCACTCTCTCAGTCTTTCTCTCAAAGATAGTGCAGCTCCTCTAATGCGTGATCAGCAGGTCAGAGCTGAAATTTCTGGATTAATTGAAAATGATTGCAAGAAGGGTGGGGGCTAAAAAAAGGAAATGGAAAATAGGTCTAAAGCTCGCTGGCCTTACAGGCCTCCATTATAATTAAACATCTGGCAGAAGTGCAGGCCCCCCAGGCACGGGACCGCTCTGGCTGATTACAAAAGATACGCAGAGGAAGATGGCGGGACTTAAGCGCAGACAAGCAGAGAGGGTCCTGCTCCTAATCCAAATGAGAAGCAGATGTTTGCAACGTTGATACTGATGCGTGCAACACCAGCAAACACCCGGGTGTCACACACACAGCAGCGTGGCTTTGGAGTGGCCATGGCTTCCTACCTTTGGATGTTTAAAATAAGCTTTGTCTCCTCTTATCTGAGTTTTTTTCCTGCGTCTACTAAAACAGCCCACCATCTGGTAAACTCGCTGCTTTTATTATGCAAGTTATATCATTTGATCTCATCCACAAATGTAAACACAATGGTGTCACTACTGTGAAGGGGCATGATTGGACGAGCATGACCATATAAGACATGACTCCATAAACAGTATATTCTGGCAACCAAAGATATGGATTTGTGTGAATAGGTTCTTTTCCTGTGAGCCTATTAGAATTATTCCATAATTTCTACCCATTGTGTGTGTTATTTTGGTTTTTTGTCTTGTGCTCTTTCCTCAATGGCTGCTTATCCATTACAGAGTTGCTAAAGCAACTAACAAGCTATTTCTGGAATTTTGATGAAACATTAAAGCAAAATGACTCAGTAACATTATGTATAATGTTGTCTGTATTCTGCAATGTCTGTAAATAAGATCTCAATCATATTATGCATTGTTTATTGCATTGTTCATGCCATTAAATATCATGTTGTGGTGCTTGAGTGACACAAATACCTTGTTAGTGTTAACATACTTGTTTTGTTTGTTTAATTGTCTTTTGCATGTTTAATTGTCTCATTAACATCCAAGGTGTTTCTAGAAACATACAAAACATAATAAATATATATATATAAGTTATGTGTTGTATATCTTATGTCTATTTGTATGAGTGACAATACACATTAAGAAAATATGCAATTTATGCCCAAAGCAGCTCAAATCATGCAGTGCTATGTGGCTCGACCCTTTAATATTTAATAATCCCCTCATGTTTGTTTTTGCTCGATTGTTACGTGTCAATGCCATTTAGACTGTGTGATTTAGCCACATAAACTATTGCCCTGTAGCTTTGTGGCCACTGTGTTCTGTACCCCGCTGCTGTTTAAATTACGTATTTACTTATGGGCCCTAAATTATTCATCCAGAGCGAATATGATTGTGTATTTATATGAGCTGAAGACAGATGGGCACACATACAGCGTCTATATTCTGGCTCCTTCTCTACACTTTTCAAACTCGGTTTCATTGGCTCGGCATGCATACACCCATGCACGCACACTGGGGCTGCAGAAAGTGGTATGGAAGTCTAATTGGTAATTACAATGCCCTTTTAAGTCCTGTGCTCGGCTCATTATTTACATGTAAATGAGTTGGACTGTGGTAAACAGCTCTCTTCACATTTTTTTTCCCACCATCTTCTTCTCTCATTACCCCTTGCAGGGTGGATGGGAAGGAGGGGAGGTGGGGGTTGCGGGTGTTGAGTAGTGGCCAACATAATCACTGGCTACGCTCACGTTGCCACAACATCACTGGTCCCCCTTGTTTAACCCAGCTTCCCTGGGACATGACTGAGTTGCAAAAAAACTATTTAAACATTTTTTAAATAAAAAAGCAGGAGGAGGCTGGTTGTGTCAAAAGCCTCCAATTAGCAACAAGGCCAGTGAGGTTAATGCAGGCCACAGCCACACTTTTGTTAGCCTCCTCTCTCTCTCTCTCTCTCTCTCTCTCTCACTCTCTGCACTAGTGCATGCAGAACTGTTGTGCTCTTTATATTAGGTATGTGTGAAGCATGTGTCTTCCCATAAAACATGGCCAGAGAGGTCCTTCACACCATTTAGCAAAGCGAGAATGATTGCCACTGACTTTATGGAAGATTCTCTTGTCTCTTGTTTGTCTAAACTTTTGCTTTTTAATTGTTCAGAACAAGACCAGCGGGATTCTGTATCCACAACTTTGGACATATTTGTAGGTTAACCTGAACATAGTTTTTTGCCCCAAACTGCTAATTGGAGAAGGACAAACCAAAAAAATTCCCACAATTTATTGTTATTATGTCTCAATTGTGTAAAGAATGCTGCTTGCCAAACACAGTCCCACTTTTTTTATTTTTTATTTTTTATTTTTTGCTGTCTGCTGTTTATTTAACAAAAGATTTTTTCTGCCAGAATGTCAGCATTGTTCCTCAGCCTGACAGGCAATTGGTGCAATTGCTAGAGTGATTTAAGCACTCTCCAGTCAATGGCCCAATGAGCGTTTTCAATCGTGTCCACTAAACTGAAACAAATGGTGGTGCCCAGGACTCTGAATGGACGACGAGGAGCATCCCATGCCGCAGTCCGGCACTCGAGAATCTCCACCACTTACGGCTGCTGAAGGCTGCATTCACTGGCCAGCTGGAGCGGAGCAACCTTGGGGAGGTTAACTAGCAGCTGCGGTGGGGAGACCAACCTGCCGCTGACTGGCCCCAAATGCAGGAGGGAATTCGTCATCAGACGAAAAAAAAAACGGGCCCTGTGGCACCTCGCCCACTTGTTCTGTCAATGCTTCCTTCCATCAAAGGTCTTTTTTTTTTGTGCTATTCCCCCCATGTGCCTAAGGACAAAATTTCCCTGCTCCTTATTAATGTTTTTACAATGTTACAATGTTTAATGTTTTTTCATTACAAGCAAATGTGCAAAAGTGGAATTGTCACATTCAGATCTTTGGAACTACACACAAAAAAGGCTTGTAAATGGCTCCAAAATGGGAATAAGATTGCTTGCCTGTGGTTCTGTGGTGCCTGTGTGCCCCTCAATGTGTAGAATAGTATAGCTAATTCTCATGAGAGATCCTTTGAACAACATAAAAGACCATTGATGACCACTGACATGAATGGTCAAGAATTTCTACTTGTTCTGTAGCTCATACAGAACATTTGCAGAACTTAATTCTTTTTGTGTCTTTTTTTTAAGTCTTTAAGTTGTCAGACCTATTAGCTAGACTGCAGAAATCTGTTATGCAGAGTTAAGAAGACATTTGTCCAGAGAACTTTCTGACATCTGCTGAGGTGGGTGTCTGAAACCAATCCAGAGGTTGTGGGACTGAAATGCACGTTAGGCCTCGCTGAAGAGTTCTGCAGAGACACAGAGACTTAATGCAGAAAACACATTTGTTCTGTCAGCACAGAGGTGAGGGGTCAGTGACCTGGCAGAAGATGACTGACAGATAGGTCAAGATTTTGGGCGTGTGTGTATGAGTGTAATGTTAGAGATAGAGGGAGGGAGAAGTTAAGAAATGTTATCTCACCGCTATTCAGCTGGAAGGGGAGGTAATTACTACATGTGCAGTGTAGCTTTTATAACAAGATCCCTCAACCAGCAGCAGATATGACTCGAGTGCACACACACACACAAACACACACTCGCTAAAAGGAATAAAAAGTGAATGGTAATTGTCGGCCTATATTTGGATAAATTATTGGTTTTATAACAGCCGTTTGATGCTTAATTTTTGTGACTGAATTGCTCTTAAAATGAAATTATGATAAATGACATAATATCTGGGAGCGCCAATTTTCAATAACTTCTCTACTGCAAGAGTCAAAGCATATTTCAAAAATATGTTTTTTACTTGTAAAACCCCTGTACGTAATGCTAGTGTAATGTAACAGTAAAAATAAAAATTTGTGACAGAAACTACATAAACATAAAATATGTCTACTCATAATGTTTTATTTTTAAACAACAGGAAATCATAGACTGAAATGAGAAAATGCTACAGTAGAGTAAAAAGTAAAGTTTAAATACATCACAGATGTTCATTTATTCATGCACAAATATTCAATTAGACTCAAAACTTTTGCCGTCATTTGTCAATGTGACACCATACATCAGCCCTGTCACTGCGCATCGACAACCCTGTCACCTGGGGGATCCCCACAAGCTCCAACCACTTGACTCACCTCACCTGGGCATGGAGGACGGTAGCGGTTATTTAAGGCAGTGTCTCCCATCTCAGATTGTCTGGCCTTACATGTTAAAGTTGGACAATTGTGTCTCAGAACGTTTGTGTTTCCCGTATTGTGAAGATGCATTACAATCCTTTTGTCTTTTGTTAACAGACTGTTGACTGCACGCATAAACTGTACACATGCAAATTTCTGAAGAAGAAGCTAAGCGCCATTTTAATTGAGTGTGTTTTTCTTGAAATCTTATTTAAAGCTTTAAAGCTTTGTTAATTATGCTGCTAATCTTCTTTTGGCTTCTCCCTTTAGGGGTCACTACAGCAAATAACTTTCTGCACATTTGACATGGCAAAAGTTTTACAGCAGGCTCGGCATCAAGAAATACACTGTAACGTGTCCCCAGTTGATGGGTTTACTTCTCTTGCTGGACAGCAATAGGTCATAAGCCATATGTTAGGTTGGCAGATTTTTTTTTTTTCCCATTTCTAGCTATAAAGCAGAACCGTGCATAACCGTGGATGAGGGGACATTTCAGAGGACTGCAGGATTCGTAATAACAATGACGGGGAGCTTAGCCCCACTTCGATTGACTCACATTTCCACAGATAGCCCAGTGTGAGTCACACACTACACTGGGTGTAAATAAATGCATATCCATAAATACAGCAGGGGCCTTGACCTCTCCCAGCTGCTCAGTTTTCAGCTGGGCTGAGTCATTAAGTCACTCTGACAGGCGAGATGAGTTGACAAGATTTTTTGGATTTTTTTTTATTCATGCAAAGCCTTTATTCCTGAATCTAGCCATTTTATCATCTCCCATTGATCAAGGCTTCTGTTTTCCAGTGATGGGACATTGCAAGTGCCAGCAGAACCATTCTGATGATGTATAGTTCAGACGATGTGGAGAATATGGATTTAACACAAAGTCATTGGCCTTCATCTTGCACACCCCAACATGATTTAATAAGAAGTACAATAACTCAATAGAGCAGATTTTTAATACACACGGTTATTCTGTCATTGCACATATTTGGGGAGATCCACTCGTTATTCTATTTTGTAGATCAGCCAAAGGGCTGGAGTTTTCATGTGCCAATGTTGTCTGCATTTAAGTGAGCCTATTCTTCACTGGCTCATTTATGGTATGTTTGTGTTTATGCTTGTTATCCTGTATGATGTGCTCTTGTTCTAAACTAATCCCCTGGTGTACATCAAGTAGTGTGGAGCCTTACAGTGTTCTTTTTGTGCCACGCCAGTCCCTGTCGCCTGTGACAAAAACACGTATTACTGAATTATTTAAACAATAATTCAAATGCTCAGAATGTTCTTCAAATGAGCAAAATTACATTTTTGGCTCACTGATAGGGAGAAAAGACTTGAATGTGTTGCAAGGTGCCACATTTCATACAGTATGCTCAAAGATTAATATTTGGTGCTGTCCACAAACTTTACTGCATACATTTGCACACATTATTTCAGATATCCATCAGAGCGGCGAAGAATGGACACAATCGCATGACTAACAAACACAGGGATTAACTAACAGTCATACACCTACAAACAGAAACATGCATTAAGGTAATCAGGGAACCACAATGAACTTAACATGAAACACAGAATCATAGCACCTTGGAAAGTCAAGATATGACTTTTGGACACATGCATTAGATTTGAATAACCAAATAAATCATACTGAATGCATGACTTGCTGTTAATCATTAAGTAATGTTTGGCATTTGAACTTTATTTTATTTATTGTATGCAAACAGTGTGCTGTGTGTTTCCCTGCTGCTGCATGCTAACCACTCATCTAGAATGGCCTGTGGTTCAAATTTTGCGAATTGTTGTGCAAAAGGCAACGGAGGAAAACATCTAAACAAAGCCTTTCAAACACTGACCTTTGACCTGATGTCAACGGAGATGGAAGGGAAACAATAACTGTATGAAGATTGTTGAATAAATGTTGTTTGTGGGCTGCAAACACTGTCATGACCCACCACACTCCCGCAAGCCAGGAATAACTGTAACATGTGCACTGTGGTGAAGTCAGTCAGAGCAGATTTGCTGGTGCAAATGTGGCACCTGTCTGAACTGAACACTGCAGAATCATGGAATTGCATCATTGCTGCCAAAAATAAAAACACCTGCCTATTTATTTATTTATGTATTTATTTAGCAAAGCTAAGCCTGACCTGAGTTATTTAGAAGCCCTGCTCACTTCATGTCTTGGCAAGCACATTTAAGTGCACTTCCATGCATAGAGAAATTATTTTTGCGATTGGCTGATACGATGTTCCACTTTATTACAAAAAAAAAAAAAGATTTAGGCCAATCATTCCCAAGTCACGTCTCAAAACGAATAAGTCTGCCAATACTGTTCATGTAGTTGGATTAGAAATAAAGAGAATCTACAATTTTCTTTTTTCTCTCTTTCAGTTTGATTAGCGTTGCATTTGCCCAAGTTGGTTGAATAACGCTCACATAAGCAGAAATATTTATAATGAAAGTTTAAAGGTTAACAAGTCTGGTGTCTCAAAAAAGGTGAGAAGCATTGGGAAGGGGGCAGGTGTGGGTAATCTTGGAGTGGATAGGCTAAAAATAAATTCTAAGAGGAACTATTAATTCTTATTTAGTCCAAAATCACGTACAGTGTGTCTCAATGGGCTTTCAAATGCCCTACTGTTCATACCCCTCACACTTTTGACCTTTTCTGTACACAAGGAATATAGGGAGGAACCCTGAGAAGGAGTGAGTCACAGAGGAACTCCCTTCCAGGGTAAAGTGAGGGTGCAATAGGTGTCCCTCTAGCTTCAAAAGTTATGGTGTATGGTGGTTATGGTGGCCCTCTGGTACATTTCATGCTGGTACATCTCAACAGCAGTTCAATGTCAGGAACCAGTATCCAGAGAGAGAGAACTGAGTGGTTATGGTGAAAGTGAAGTGATTGTCATTGTGAAACAATGCAGCACAGCACACGGTGCACACAACAAAATTTATATAACCTTTTCCTCTTGGTGAGCAATGGGTAAGCTTGAAAGGTACCCGGGGAGCAGTGTGTGGGGACGTTACCTTGCTCAAGGGTACCTCAGTGGCACCTTGGTGGTTCATGATTCAACCTTCCAATATTAAGTCTGCTTTCTTACCAGTTAGGCCACCACTGGCCCACTTTGGTAGATCCCTGGGTACATGTCAAGTAAATCAATAGCCCCTGTGGATATCTAGAACATCCTTGGTGAGATGCCATCATAGTATATGTGGGTTTGACTGTTTTGGCATGCTTGGCTAAATAGCCTTCAACATATTGTAAAAACAAATATAATTAATTGTAAATCTATATTTCGTACATTGGAATCAAAAGCAAATCAAATATTCCTTTCAAACGTGATCGAATGTGAAGGGTTAAATCATCCTTATGTTTTAACCCCTGCTGAAAGGAAATGATTACTGGATCAATTATAAATGTATAATGTAATACATTTTCATGAAATGCACGCAATGTGCTAAAAAATGGACCCAGACTGTTGGTTCATGGTGGAAGCCTGATTAGAAGGTTAAGGTTAAAGGTTAGGAGAAACTGGACATTTATTGAATGCTCCATTGAATGCTTAGTGGGTGTTGGGTGTATATTCTGCTGAGAATCACACACAGCCACTGTATCTATTCAGTAAACTGCATGGCATCTAGAGAGAACATTTTAAACACTACTGCCAATGGTTAAGAGCTCACTGGTTTACATTATATATAAAAAGATAACACTCAAGCACCTCAAATACAATATGAACATGGAGGGACGCACGGTGGTGCCACGGGTAGTGACATGGCCTCACAGTTCGAAACAGTGGGCTGGCACTCCACCCTGGGTGAGTCCCCGCCCTGTGCCCAGTGTGCCAAGATAGGCTCCGGCAGCCACGACACCTCACTAGGACTAAGAGGTCATGGAAAGCAACAAGAGGTTAATGCCATTTTACCTTCCTGCTCATAGATTGTGTCTGAATTTTTATCTAAAAAAAAGCACCTTTTTAAATGAAACCATTTCCTTTCCGGTATTTGAAGCCACTTTTGGTTCACGGAGCAGCAAGGAGAGATGTCTGATCAAACAGTTTTATTGCAGTGCACACATCACGGCACTTCCTCTACACATATCCCTGACCTTTCTGAACTTCGGAGTTCACTTCCGACAGGAGCTGATATGTTTGTTTAATGAGAGACGGGATGAAAACGCTGGCGCGCGCTGTGCACTGGGCCCCGCCCCCTCCTCATATCATGCATCTGTTTCTCAATCTCGCTCACGCACGCTGCGTCGGTATCTTCTCTCTTCCCAAATCCCTTCCAGATCAAATAACAATAATAAAACTGAGGGCTGTGTGCGCCGGGCCTCCGTTTGATCTCACTCGGCTCGTTGACGGAGACGTGCTGATAAGCTTGCTTTGGAGATAGCTGCTTGTACCATTTAAATGTTAATGGCTTTAAAATATATATTCTTTATCATCCAGCTGAGCCTTATTTTCCTCTGCAAGTAACATTCTATAAATAAGTGGGATCTCCATCGGCAAGATTTATTCTGCAGTGACGTTTTACTTCATATCATATTCTCCTGCAAGAAGCCACCTCTTTTAATTTAATGGGTGAGCAAAATGTAGGGTCAAAGTCCTGCTCCGCAGGGGTCATGCAGCCTTGTATTGACCTTTTTATTGACCACTGACTAATCAAGAGAGTTCCTTTGCACAGCGCTATGCAACGGCATCAAAGTGATAAATCATAAACTCAATTGGGTAAATCAAACAATGACATGAAATCAAGTAATAAGAGAGAAATTTACTGTTTCAGTCAGAAAATTCATACTGTATCATGAAATCATGCATTCTGCTATTAATGAAAAATATGATATTTTTCAAAATTAAAGTGATACATAATGCCTTTCATGGTCAAGCTAGTATAACAATACACTCTGAGGCTTCTGTCAGCCACTTGTTTGCTACTAATAATACATTTTCATGTTCATGCATTACATACAACACAACAAACATGACCAAAAAATATATGTTTAGTCTTAATACACAAGTGGCTTTGGTTCAGTGGAGTGAAATGATGCTGAAAATAAGAAAAAAAAAGACTTCATTACCATAGACTGCTACAAATACATGAAGGTGTAGGGAAATAAAAATAAATAAAGCTTAAATAAAAATGTAATGCAGTTTTAACAAACATACATCTCCCAAATTACATTGGCGCTAAACAAATTGAATTCCTGGGAGGAGGAATTCACAGTTTGTGCTGCGTACGTACCGCTTCGTACTCCATGATCAAGTACGTGTCATGCAAAATTACGGCTGTAGTGTTCTATAATGAACACAAATTAGGCATCCGTACTCTGTTTGTGGTGATATTCATTTAGATTCCCGTATTTCATCAGCCAGTATTGATCACCGGCTGGAACCGGGAGTCGGGTCACTCTGCAATTTCATTTTTGATGCCAGCTCATTCAATAATGCAATCGGCTGACTCATGCAATACATCACATCTGATAGTGGGGTTAGAGCAATAAAGAGTCACCTTAATCCCCTGAGATTTTCTCCACCACAGCATGGCTGTGCAGATTTTCTGGAGGGAGATAGTGCAAGGGGAATGGTGAAGCCAGTCAGGACATATTTCTGCACATATCTGGACTGGACAGTGCACAAGCCCAGAATTGCATTTCTCCTGGCAAAATATCACAGCATCCCGGCGTTAATAATAATGCCTACAAACTAGTTTTTCCTTTTTTTTTTCTTCATTATTCTGGCCTTTTTTGTCCAGAAACACACAGCAACACTATTTTCTGTGTATTCTCCATGCTCGGTGTGTTGTAGTGGTAGGTAATGTAAAAATGTAAAAGTAAAATGTTGTAGTGGTACGTAAATGGCTCTGTGTCTTTGTTTGTTCTCACTGTTTTGTTGTCTTTATACTCTTATTTAAATAAGTCCTGCAGTATAGGTATTAAAAGCATTTAACATAATAGCAGCATTATTGTCCTACTAGATCTGCACCACATTAAAAGCATGTTGTGGCACCCTGTAACATAAATGCACTTATCCTGCTGATCTCTCTTTTATTTAAAGGCCATCTTCAATGTTCCATCAACATTCAATACCTTGTGTTATTCCCTTTCATGGAAACGAAGATGTGAGAACATATTTGATCTTTTGCCTTCTACCTATAGGAGGCTCAATTGTATATGGATCTAAATACATGGGAAAATGTTGCTATACCATAATATTTTGCCACTTCTGTCGTGTGGTTATAGGCATGAGGTCAAAAAGACAAGGAACATAGACATGGAACAAAGACATGGATTATTTCTATGCCTGCAGCAACAATGAAAAACTGACTGAGAAATGTTGCTTCTTCAGTGAAATGGTTCCATGCCTGATTCAACACTTACAAAGTACCGTAAGTCAGCAACTTCACCCTTTCATAGACTTTTACTAATTGCATGCACAAGAACAAGGTTGTGGTGGCCTGTGGTTAAGGAATCCTGGTTCGAATCCCGATCCGCCAAGGTGCCACTGAGGTGCCACCGTCCCCATACACTGCTCCCCGGGCGCCTGTCATGGCTGCCCACTGCTCACCAAGGGTCATGGGTTAAAAGCAGAGGACACATTTCGTTGTTTCACCGTGTGCTGTGATGTGTATCACAATGGCAATCACTTCACTTTCACTTTGACGTGTGTGATGTGGGAGAGCTGGTTCCCACAGATTTGCAGCCAACACCACAAATGTCTGTTTATTAACCGCTAACCTATTAAAGGCCAGTTACTGTTCTTGTTGCCATGCAATAATAATAATATTATTAATCATTTATGATTTGCTTTAAAAATAGGCAAGGCAATTTAAGCAATTTCAGTGGGTGAAGAACATGGCATAATCTAATAATGGTGGTGATATATTGGTTGAGTGTCATTTTCAAGACTTTGTCTTGAATTTCAAGAATGCTATGAAATATATTCCAAAATTCTCCCAGACACCCTGCCAAATTCATGTCCCCATCAGTTCCTAAAATAAACCTATATCGTTGTTTACCTATATGATGAACTAGACAACTATCACACTGTGTGAGCAGAACTGCACACTTCAGTAGCTTCTTCTCCTGGGGAAAATGTGCACAGTACAGCTCAGCGGGTCACATTGTCCTGCAGTCCTAGGCTGACTTTTCCTGATGACAGACTTGCTGTCATTTGCCCAGCCTGGTTCCCATTCACATTCGCCAGCTATCCTCCTAAACCCTCAAGGAGCTTAAAACTCCTCCAGTACAGCTCGCTAGGTCATTCACAGTGGCCTGCCTGCCACAACGAGGTCAGAGCATTGAGCCAAGATAGAATATAACTATCCCCTAAAAACTCTCCCTTCCTCTCTCCCTCCCACACACACTGCCACAGACTGATATGCTGTAAACTGCCCTAAAAGGTATGAAATTGCGTGTTGCACAGTAAGCTGCATGAACACAAAATCCTTGTTTGTGGGTTAATCCTGAGTGTCTGCTCTACTGAAGGGGACAGTCCTTACTGCATCATATATTTAAAAGGGTAAACGGAGAAAAAAAAATCACTTTGTTTAAATAATGTAAAAAAAAAAAAAAAAATACAATAGTGCTGTCATTATTGTTATTGTCACATGCAAATCAAATTAGCTATCAAAAGCCATGGCAGTCACACGTGTTGAGTAACCTTAATGCTGCTAATATCACTGTGTGTCCATCTTCACGTGGCTACAGCAGTGGCTCCCAACCTGGGGTCTGTGACCCCTTTGGGGGGAGGTCGCAATTTCATCTCTACTGAGGTGGTGAAGTTATGTTGTATTCGCAAACAATACATTTATAAAATCCCAATATTACTGCCAATTACATTAAATAAATATTTTGGTTCACATTAGTATTTCATGTTCACGTATGTGGTAAAGCCGTGAACATTAGGTTTTCCTAGTGTTTAAAAAAAAAAAAAGGGGTTGCGTTAATTCATCCTCCACTTTGGATTAGATGGTGTCAGTAAAGCCAGTCTACCAGTACATGCACAGACTGACACATAAAAGACAAATGAGCATAATACAGATAAAGAGAATCTAGATGAATTGATGTTCAGCAAGTGCTTAATATTCATGGTCTCTTACATGAGTACAAACAGTGAGTAACGCTGCACCAACAAACGTGGCTGCTTAAATGTATCTAAAAGCCAGGTGTGAGTTAATTTGAAGATAATGATATGGTCCTGAAGATGGGAAACTGAGGCCCCTTGATGCACTCCGTGCACTTTTTTCAATTTTTTTCATTTCATCTGTACCGTAAAAAGCCCAGTAATAGAAGTTCCCTCATGGGATTCCCAACACAGTTCCTAAATCACATAAGATCACACCTCCAATGTTCATTATGCATTCACATAAAATCACGTGGCCCAAATTGACTGCCTCAGGCTTCCTGCTTTCACAGACATGCTGATCCATACCAACAAAATTGAGGAGGTGCTGTTAAAGTCATGTAACACATCATTCCTACGCTGCAAATACTGTGTAAACTTTGGTTGCCTGTTATTGCTGAGTTAAACTGTTGGCTTGAAAGTCTGAAGGGGTTTTGAGGGGTTCGCTCTGATCATTTTGCTTTCATTATGACCATTTGATATAAGCAGAATAATTTTAATAATGTGGCCAGTGGTTCAGACGTAAGCTGCCCTTCTCTCAGGCAAGATGTTTCAGACCTTGGGAAACTTAATTGCTTTCTTCTTTTGTTGTAAAGGGTTTTTTTCAAGGAAATGTGGCCATGTCCTGTTCACCTCCACTACAAGCTCCATTCGAAATGTGCTCTATGATTAAGCCAATTCTCATGAAGTATTAAAAAGAAAAAATAAATAACAAGCGCAGCTATGTCTGCTATGTGATTGGAAACAGTGTGGCAGCGCAGCGTCCTGACAAAAACGCAGTTGGGCTGATGAGTGCATGAACTTCATTTAGAGCCTTTTTTCCCCTTTTTACCCTGGCAGCGGCAGTCTGTTGCCCTGTCAAAACTATTCTTGGCTTAGTTCCTCAAAGTGGACAAAGTAGACTTTCTGCTTTGAAGTCAAAAGCAAAGAAAAGGTTATGAGCATATATTTAAAATTTGCTGTGGTCTTTTTTTTTTCCATTTTCATGTGAAACCTGGATGGTTCTTTGTTCTTCAGAGTCACTTAAAGCTTTCAGGTTCGTTAATTTTTGTGGAATGTGTTTCTTATTTGTGTTTCTTTTTGATGAATTTCCTTTATGAAATCCAGTGCACTTAAACAGTTGTCCAGGAGGTCCAGATCTGTGCCTGGTGTGTTGGCTTTATAGGGTGTTGCCATTTTGGCCTGCTAACGTATTCGAGCCCTTTAGCATTGAGCATTTTGGATTAGATTGCCATCTTTCAGAGATGTAACCTGTGCACCAGGCTCCAACCTCCTGTTTTGTGTCAACTGCACTAGAGTTACGTTGTCTGTCTGTCTGCTGCATAACAAGTAAGTAAAGTTGGGTCAGAGGAGCTAGCTGGGAGAGGCTACCTTTGTTTGAGGAAAGAGGATCGCGCACATTTAATACCTCACTGCCTGCCATCTGCCAGATCAGACAGCGAGGGCCCTGTCTCTTATCCACGGCTTGAAAGGACCAGCTCACAATGCACTACCTGTGTGACATACCGGAACACATAACTAGGTCCAGCCGCTGATGTTTCCACTCGGCCATTTATTATACCATTTTAAGTCCATTCTGTTGTTAACTATACTGCTGAGAATAATTAGGCACCTTTTTGTACATGGTTACGTTCACGACATTTATGAAGGAGACAGAGCTATTAAAAAGTAGCCTTAATGCATTGACTGGGAAAAAAAATGTCATAAAACTATGTTTCATGCTGTCATGATGTTAAAATGATTTTATTATAAAAGTGAAATATGATAGAAAGTAGTGATTAAACCATGCTCCCCTCCTGTCCCAGTTTTAGAACAATCACTTTTTCATTGCCCTTTAATGCGTGGCTGTGACACGAAAACCTCATCAGGTTAAAATTAATTCCCCTTCGAAATCACATTTAATGTTAATCAAAGCAGGCTGCCACAATTTGGGGCTGATTAGAAATCTTTATTCGGATCCTGTAGATTATATCAGCGTTAATAACATCACAAATGTTTTTGAATTGAAAGCCTTTTTTTTGTTGAAGGACTTAATCTAACTGCATGAGCAGTTGATCACAAAACATATTACTCTGTGAACGGTTAGCATATGTAGATTATTTGTGACACTGATCCCAATTTTCAATCTCTCAGATTAATTAGAAAAGAATGTCCTGGGTGTGACAGTGAAATGTCCATAATGAAACAAATGTGTTTTATCTTAATAAAATAAGCTCGACACCTCAATATGAATTTGAAATTTAATTTTGCTGAGTACAGGTTAACACATTTATGTGGTGCCATTGTAATCAAGGGGATACAGTAAGGCTTAATTTGAAGGCTTTGACTTGATAAGCAATTTTAATTTGTTTTAGGGGCACTGTGCTGCAATCTCACAGATTCAAATCCTTTTTTATTATTATAATTTTATTTACTTGCATTTTTCCACAAATAGATTTCATTAGCTCTCAAAATTAATCCAGGCACAAAGAGAGAGCTTTGTCATAATTTCACAAAGCTTTATCAAATGTTTGATTAGTATAATGTTTGATAAGTATATTTATTTTAAATAAAGTCTTTATGACCTTGGTGGAGCTTCAGAGTCACTGTTTGTGCATCCCATGGTAAATAGCAGTAATTTTCATCTCGTGCTGCTCTTGTGATTTTTCTGCTCTTATGATGGATGTCAGACATTCCTTTAATCTTGTGGGCCCTCGTGTTCTCCCCACCCCCAGATATCTTAAAAACTCAAACCACAGCACAATGGAGGCCTTGTTGTCAGATGATTGCTCATGCAACGTTATACGCATAACACTCTGCACCACTTAGCCGAAACAAATTAACAATCTGGTCATTTGATCTCTTTTTCCCTTCTACTTTCTACACTTTAAACTCTTTTTCCAAACTCTTCATATGAAGTGTGGCCAATCAGGCGTTCATTCTTACCACAGTGCGCTCCACCCGGTGTGGCTAATTAGACAAAGATTTCAGAGACAGGTACCTCATTAGGTCAGAATGGTGGACACAGCCGGGAAGAAAATTGGCTTAATGTCAGCAAGCAAGGACTTGACTGCCAAGCTCAGCTTTACCCGGCTCAATCGCGGTTGTTCATTCATAAGACCGCCACTGACCAGGAGTCCTGTGCACATCTGTCTGTCATTATTAAAATCAACAGAGACCAAGTGGAATGTCAATGGTCCCTTAGCACAACCCCCCCTTTGATGGTGTAATAAGGAAGTAGGGCTTGACTGAGAAACTGCAGACATCGCGGCACTTCTGACTGCATAGCTCCGAAAACGCCATCCAAATGTTCTATAGTGTATTCGAGTCAACAGTGTTCATCGCATATGACAAATTGCTACATGTTACTGTGAGGATGGTTTCTTGAATTGTCCTCATTCTTCAGTAAGTGGATTAAAAAATGCAAGATAAAAGAAGGATGAAGCAGCGTAGAGGTGATTTTACCTAATTAAAGATGACTAGTGTTCACTCTGGGCGCACATTCAAAAATCACATGGGTCGTAGGGCACATCTAGAGAACAGTTCTTTTATTTTATTTAAATTTTTTTAGCTTGAACGGTGTTTAAACTCTCATTAACCTTCCCTCAAATATGTGAGCCTGTTAGTCTGTCATGGTAAACATGGGCCCAGTCGTGCCCTGAGCTCTTTTCGAACATAAAGGCTACATTGTATTAGTGAAAGGCCAGCCATGTGGAGGATGGTGCTTTCTTAGTCAATGGCCTCTTTATTCTTTACCAGCATAATGTTCATGTAAAAAAAAAAAGAAAAAAGAAAAGAAAAAGCTATATTAACGGAACCTTTGGGTTTTATGTAAATTTTCTGTAGGTCCTTGTGAGTTTACTCAACCGCTTTTGAACTGATTTCATCGTGGCCGGCTGGATTGCTTTATCTGTACTTACTTAAAACTATAATTAGTTTGTACTTAATCTCAAAGGAAAATTGGTACTGGGAAACTTTCTGTCAAGTTATACAAAAAAAACCCTGTTTTTGATCTGTAATAAGGATGTGTGTCCTAGATGAGAATCAACATTTTTACAAAACCTGCTTTGTAAAATAAAATGAAAAAAGAAAAGGAAAATAAAAGGAGAATTTTACATTTTCTTTTCATTTTGTTGTATTACAGCTAAATGAATGTTTCTGATAGTGTTACTGCTTGTTCTAATAGTCTTGTCCAAATCTGACTATTTGACTGACCCAGTTGTGCAAGCCAGCATCTTAACAGATGAAATTAAGTGCCGCCTGAACACATTTATTTTCATTTGCTAATGCAGCACATCACCCACAGTTACATTCGTGGCTCAGTTTCAGGGGTAGAAACCCTTATTAGCACAAACGCCTTCCTTCTCTCCTTTCTATGCTGTGACTCAGTTGTGCTAGGGACAGATTAAGGTAACATTTTTTGGCATTAAATGCTATGTTCTGGGCTGAATGACTCAATTAAGCAAAAGTAGGGCACCACAGACACTGTGTGCATCTGTCTACGCAACACAAACACAGGTTTATCGCCACGGGTCATGCAAAGACCCTTCTCACATAATAAACTTTGGAGGCAGTGGGCGAGCAATATGAGACATGAAACACCGCCAGCAAGAGTGGCTCAGTAGGGTCGGGGGTTGGCTGGGCTGTTGTATCAAAGGGGAAGGAACTTGTAAAGTATTTGTATTAATACTTACACACCCAAAGCTGTTGAGGTAAGAACTGCAATATGATGTCTATAGGAAGACAATTTGAGACAAATTTGAGACAAGAGAATTAAAAAAATGCAACAAGCCTGTAAATGAGAAAAATGTGAATTTATATCTGTGTGTGTTGCATTTTTTTCATGCATGTTTGCTTTATCCTTCTGCATTTATGGCTCTCCATCACCTTGCCTCATCACCTTGCAGGCCCTCTTTCTCCACTGGGGAGTTTTAACCTTTGTCATCTCCTGGCAGACCTACAGAGATTGTCAAGAGATGTGCAGAAGCACAGACCATCCGCACAACAACAAGGCCCTGATGTACTCAAACTGGACTAAATGCATCTTTTAATGGCTAAGCGTGTGCCTGCAGCATGCTACCAGCTAACAGAAGCAACCATGATGAGCCACAGGCTAAAGTGTGAGCCTGAATCAGGCTGCTGGGATGCCAGTTCAAGCATAAACACAGCCAGGGCTGAACAAGAGGTTACACAAGCCGGACATTACACAAGGAGTGAAAAAAAAAAAAAAAAAAAAAAAGCGCAAGCTCTGAGAGATTCATTTTATAGGGTAACTATTGCTTATCCTGTGTATTTTATGATATTAAATATGACCAGTCATTTAAAGATAGTGATGTCCTCAGGAAAATTTCAAAAGACCATTGCTGGTGTTTTTGTTCTTTTTACTTGGTGATATTCTCAAAGAATGATTAGCAATGAAAATTTAAAAATGCAATTAGCACATATAAAACATGCATCAACTTCCAGTGCTAAAGAATTGAATTGTGGATATGCATCTATGTGTTTGTGTGTGTGAGACACATAAAAAAAGGAATAGTGGTGCAAATGAGATTATGTGTCTTTGTAGGTTCAAAATTCTGACTTGTTCCATAATATGATTCAGTTCCAAGTTTCTTACCCACAAACTGTGAAAGATGATACTTACAGCTGAAATTAAAATGCAGTTTGCATAGTCCTGTGATCAGGAGACGCCATTTAACAGTCCAGAGTCTGCATAGCTCTTCAAATGAACATATTTGTTTGTCTCGGCTTCTTTAAATAATCTCTTAAGCAGTCTGAGGAAAATGTAAGTTGTAGATACACCTCAGGTTCTGTTTTCCGGGTGCTGTTCCCGGAACTGAGGTGTGTTTGAGATGTCAAACTATTGGCCTGCATCGAGCACTTCATGAAGAAATAATAGTGAAGAAATCATAGAAAGTCAAAATCATAGAAGTCACTTGACATCATGGCTCAGTTTAATAGTAAAATTAAAAGCCTTTTCACACATACTATGCAATGAGAATTTACAGGATTGGGACCACAGCTGTTCAATCTTAAGAAAGCTTGTTGGTGAGGATAATTGCAGAAAAGGCTTAAATATGCTAGGAAGCACAAACATTGGACCTTAGACCAACGGAAAAAGGTCACATGTCCAGATTTGTCCTGTTCCCGAGTGATGAGTTAGAAGGAAAGCGCATTGCAGGCAGTGTACTGATCTGAGGTTCAGAAATATTATGTGGCCAATTTTTTTATTTCCTACTGCCATGAGCACATTTCAGTATCTCGATACCATTATTCATCCTCCCCTTATTGTCAAACAAGTGTTCAGGAGCATGTGCCATCATTTTGACACATGGATTGGCCACCTGACCTTTACCCCATCTTTGGTACGTGCTGGAGGAGAGTGTATGCCCTGGTCCAACTTCACAAATTCCCTAAAAAAAAGTAAACGTTGCACACATTTATTGAAACAATGCCACAGTGAATCAATCTGTTATCATAGCTAAAGGCACAGTGCTGCAAACAGTCCAGTATAGTATAATGCAATAAGATTCTAAGTCCAGACCAGTATAGTATTATGTAGTAAAATTCTAAGGCCAGTCCAGTATATATTATGCAGTAAGATTCTATGTAATTTTCTATTGTTATTTTAGTGTTTTATTGTTTGGCTGGATGTTTCAAGGAAAAATGTTTAGCAGTCAAGTGTACCACTGACGTTTTGAATTCTGTTGTCATTCTCAGATTCTCATGACATTTGCGTTGTATAAAAATCTATACTGAGGTGTTATTATGCCATTGTCTGCTAAACTTTTAATTGCATAGGCATATGTGGGCAGTGGAGCATCTTTTCAATGCTGATTGTATTTCAGGAACATTTCACCCACATTCAGAGAGCTTAAAATCAAGACAGGGCACAAGATATTTTGAGGGGGATGAGTGACGCTCAGAGTGCTGTGTATTTGTTCTTAGCTGTCAGTGAGGATGGAACAGTAGAACATTACAGTATATAATTGGTCACATATATTATTCGTTGTACAGCATCACACTGTCACATGGTTGAGGAAAATGTGTTCCTCATGAACTAATTTTGAATATTGTGTCATGTACTCACATATGTAAGAAACTGAGAACAGTTTATAATTCTGCTTCCAGTGTCATTATGGCTTTTATTTATGTAATGATTTATTTATTTTGCCATGGTTATGAAGAAAGTAAGTGCAACTGCAGAACATAATCACACATTCTTATTGTGCAGTCGTTTTCAGATGTGTGAAATTGTAATAGAAAGTGACTAATGTACAATGTACACTTTGATAAAGTACCATTGCAAATGGGCTGCAAGCATCCCAGCCTCCTGATTAGCTGCTATGGCTGATTTGGGACATTATAAAAACAGTCCGGGCTAAAACAACAGTACATATAAAACTCACAATTACACTGATAACAGTTTAAAACAGAGGAATTTCAGTCTTCAAGCCTCCAAGTCTTAGTCTGTGTCCAAAATATAGGCACAAATCCTACATTATAAACTGTGTTGTAAATATGAAATAATGTAAATATTATTTGTTTTATTTGTTTAGAATTTTTTACAATCAAGTGTACAAAAATGTGACTTCAATACCATGTTAGAGCAGCAAGTAGCACTACAGTGTGTGAACACACAGTGTGTGATTTTATTTGCTGGTCTATTAAATTGTCTCTCATGAGGTCAAGCAATTTGCCAAATCATTTTGTGTAACAGCCAAGTAGTGCATAAATCATAATTATATCCATAAGTGTTATAAAGGTTTTCATTGCTATCATTTGTGAGTTCCCTCTTCTTTTTCTATAAATTTCAATAACATGAACGAAACCTATAAGTGTATCACTTGAACTATAGTATAATTTAGTTGTGAGTCTTGTTTAATGAGTATTCCAAACAGGAAATAGATTTTTCATACACATTATTTCACGCCTCTTCAACTGCGAGCCCACAGTTGTCAAAAGGCAGCCATTGTGACTTTGCAGCAAGAAAAGGCATTGTTTCGGGCCAGCAGCGTTCGCTTTTCACCCAGTGTAAGAGTCTTAATTAGAAAGGCAGTTGTTTACAAAGACATGATCACAAATCTCTGAGAGAATGGCTGCGTAGCTCACTGGATTATAAAAGTAATTAATATGGCTGTCATTGTGAATAAGATATAGGCACAAAGACAAGCCAACGTGTCTTAGCCGGCCGCGTGATTTGCATACACCACATGCTGCTGGTGTCAAAATGAGCTCCATGGCACCCGAGACCGTGTCTTCCAGCATGAAGCAGTTGTCATTGTCAGAGTTGCCACTGTACAACGTCTGTAGTTGCTGTATTTTACACCCAGGCTCCTGTTTAAATATAAATGCAAAGGCAGCTTGTGGAATTCCCTTGGAAGGTGTAACTGTGTTTTCAGGACGCTGCCAACACAGCAACTTTTGGGGGAATGCGTGACATTCCCCGGCCACTCGTGGTTCTCGCCGCAGTGCAAATATAATAGTCTAAAGTTCCGAGCCATAGCAAAAGGCAAAAAAATGACATTATTATTGTGTCATCATTCAAATGGCCACATGGTAGTATGGCGGTTAGTGATGTGGCCTCAAACCTCCAAGGACCTTGTGTGTGTGGAGTATTTTCATGGCCACCGGCGCACAACCAGGCCACCAGGGTATGCACGAATGTCCCAGGGGAAGGACATCTGGACGCAACATCCCCTGTTCTCGCTGCCTGCTCTGTCACGATCCGGTCCGAAATGGGGTTTCATTGTTGTCATGTGAAATGTTCCCTAATGGTTTTCACCTGTGTTAATTGTATAAAGCTGCCCTGTTCGTTTCTGTCCGCTGTCAGGTCTTTAACGTTATGTTCCGTGTTCACCAGTGTCTACGTCTCGGATGTCTCCCCTGTCTTGTGTTAAACCCCAGTTTCGTGATGTCAGGTGAAAGCGTCCTTCATTCCTCGTCACTCTTTGTCCTCCTCTCCGTGCACCCGCCGCGTCATGCCCGCATGGACGTGACATGCTCACTGTTTGGTTTTCCTTCAGTGCTGCTATCCACCACGTACCTTGTCCTTGCTGTTCTGCCTGATCCTCGTCCACAACTGCCAGGCCATCGACTCTTCTTTTGGAGTACCCACGTCTGCTTATTTTGGCCCGAACGTCGCCTGACCAACATACTGACACTGAGATTGTCTTATCTTCTGACAGACCACCTGCCCATGTGAAAGACCCACATCGTCCACAACGCCCACAGACTGCTGGTTTTACCTACGCCTACCTAACCCCAACCCTCTCTGCCTCTCTACGCGCGTCACTGCCCATTGTGGCCGCGGCCATGCACTTCTCTCTCTAACCTGTGACTGCTCTCCCACGCTGCAGACGATGACCCACATCCTCCCCATACGCGGAAGCCACAGCCACGTTCTTTCCTTTTGTTAGGATTATTCTGAATAATTACAAACTTTTGTGTGTAAAAACTCCCAGTAATGTCCACTGAACAGCAAACACTGAGCAAAGGTGGTGTATGTTACTCTGTACACACTATTGGGAGACCTTATCCTGGTGTGTGTGTGTGTGTGTGTGTGTGTGTGTGTGTACGTGTGTGTGAGTGTGTTTTTATG
Source organism: Denticeps clupeoides (assembly GCF_900700375.1). Lineage (NCBI taxonomy): Eukaryota > Metazoa > Chordata > Actinopteri > Clupeiformes > Denticipitidae > Denticeps > Denticeps clupeoides. The sequence goes on from NC_041710.1 coordinate 22,196,248, forward strand.
TTTGTGTATCCTGGCCTTCAGGAAAACATATTAGTCAGCAGTAAAAGTACTCAGGGAAAACTCTCTTACTTCCTTTCTTTCCCTTCAGAGAGCAGAAATATGCTTTGGCCCCGGTCGTGTACAAGTGAGTGTAAAACAGACACAACTGCTGATCACAGCAAACAGGGCACGAGCAGAACAAGCTGCCACTGCTAGATACCTGCTCTCAGTCCAGGTTTGCTCAGTTATATCTCAGATTACTGGTGGTTATTAGGTTGTATGAATGACGGATGGTCAGATTTAAAGTTGCCTTGAATCAGGCACTGACACTTCCAGTCAAACTGTATTTGTCTTTTTTTTGTCTATGATAACATCACTAGAGTTATTTCAAATCCCAGGCCCAGCACGAACAAAGCTGGAGCCCTAGGAAAGACTTTAGGTGGCATCCCAGGGCGTGTTTAGACCACTTTGGGTTGGCAGAGGCAAAGCTGGCACAATTTGCCACCTGTGTAGGCCGTTTTCTAAAAGAGTGTCATAAAAGTCCTCATTGCTGTACAATAAATGGTAAATTAATGTGCCTTTACTGCCTATGCCATGGGCCAGCCCTGTCAAATCTTTATTATGGATTCTAATTCGGTAACCAGAAGTGGTTGTTTTCTGTAGAGCATTACAGCTTTGAATTGTCTTGAATCGACTTGCTTGAACCTTTTTGCAAATATTTCAAGCATCCAGCATTGTGTTGGAGAAAGTAATGGTAGAGTCTGTTTTTCTTCATTATTGTTATTGTGGTTCTCTTGTCTTTTATAGTTCGTGTGGGGCTCCACAGATCTTTCCTGGACAGGTTCTTTTCTGCTGAGCCGGTGCTACTCTACCTGCTACCTGTCAGCATTTTAATGTAAGTCGCACGTGGTGAATTTCTACAGTGCCATTACCCACACCTCTGTCGCATTAATGAAAATTACTTGTTTGCCTTGGGATGCTGATTTGGCGGCTTTTGGGCTGAAAACACAATAAATCAACAGCTGCACGGCAGCGTGGCTGTGTGCAGTGTGCCTTCCTTAACGCCTGTTTGTGGGAGTGCTCTTCACAGGCTCTGGGATTTCCTCTGATTTAATAAATGGGCAGGGTGGACAGTTTTTGAATGAAAACCGCTAGCAGTCGGGAATGCAGTCTACATTTCTTTGATTGTCAGTGTTTTTCTGTTTCTTTCTTTTGTTTTTCTTTTCTGAAAAATTAAATGCATTGCCACATGTGTTGTTATCTCAAAGTATGAAGTGTTTTTGTGAAAAAAATACAAGATGCAATTACCACACTTTGCTTCCATTTCACATATTTCATAGCACAAGTTTCTTTGGGGCGGGCTTCTTTGTCATGTTTGAGATGAGGTTAAAGAAAGAGTGATGAGAAAGACTGAGGGTTAACTGAAGTTGTCACCGCCACCATGATGTGTGCAAATTGCTGACAACAGCTTGCGTACTTGCAGAACGCAGATTTTATGCTCTCTGCTGTTGAAGAAATAATTCATCAATTATCTCAAAAAGCATGTCCATTACATCAAATTCTGTTGAGTGGCTTGAAGAGAGGCTCTGTTTGTCTTCGGCAAAGAAATGAGAAAGCATTAAAAGAACTACATTTTCTTCATTGTTTTCACATTAAATTGAATGGTTAAACATAGTCATGGCAACGTGTTTAGCATGGCTCAGATATGGAGTCACCAATCCAACTATGTATTTGGTTGGTTGAAGGTAACCGGAAACACAAACCGACATGGGGAGAGCATGCAACTCACACAAAGCCAGCCGATGGATTCAAACTCACAACTCCACTAACTTTCATTATACAGAGTACCGCAAATATTGAGTAAAATAGAACATATTTCAGGTCATGGTCCTCATCTGAAAAAAACTCATTTCACAAAAAAACTCTCCGAGGTCAGGCGCACATCATGATCAGCTCTCAATTTTGCACCTGACGAGCAGACAACAGACTTTCCTTGGCCCACACATGCTCGTCACCCTCCGCCACGGTCCCTGTTGAGTAGCTCCTTGTCAGCTGAAGAGCTGTTAGGGAGATCCTCTAAGGGCCGCGGTCTGCTGGTCCTCAGGTGGTTGTGCGCTGCTTGTCAACCGCGAACCTGAGACTATCTGGAAATTGCACCTGAAATGGCTCCATCCTACGCAATTCCCCACGCGGCTCTGGCTGATACTCACATTGTGGGTTTTACGAGTTCATTCTGCTTCCAGTATAGAGAGGCTTTGATTATACAAAGTTGGTATAACACTAACGGAGCCCCGTGTGCCGTCGGTATCAATCGGTGCCCGTAACGCTGCAAGAAGCTCGAAGTGTAATGACAAGCAGCACAATAGGACAAATGTCTTTCTTTCCATGTTCCCTCACCTTGCTCCACCCCTGTTCACCCCACCAGTCTGTAAATGCACAGTATTTACTCCTAATTTTATCAGGGATTCCTGAGAGGTTAAATGCTTTACAACTTTGATGCAACTGCATACTTAAACATGAGTAACGTGCATTTTATGTGCTATTGGAAGAAAACTCAGTTGTCTCATTATTAACCTATAAATGCATAATGGGGAACCGTTTGCGCAGTGTATGTATGATGAATGAATGAATGAATGAAGAATAGACAAATGAAAAGTGCATTTTTCTGTTCACACATGAAATACACAATTTTTAGTCTGTATCGTCATTTCTGCTTAACACACTGCAGACTGCAGCTCTGGAATGGTTATCCTTCAATGAATTACATGGGTAGACTTGCATTGTAGCTGCATTTGTTCATGACAGCATATAGAAAGAGAGAGGAAGAGAGGGGGTGGAAATCGGAAAAGCTGTAAAATGTGGGTTTAGAAGGGATTAGGCTCCACACGTGCTCGAGATTCCCAAGTTTACGGCTGCATTAGGAGTGTTTACGCAGGCTTTGGGAAGATTACACTCACACTCACAAGGCCCGGGGGGGGAGTGAGGGGGAGACTGGGAGGGAGGTGGGTCTTAAGGAATGAGAACATTGTAGGTCCCAGCTACAGATGGTGAGACCCTGCATGGGGGAAACAAGTGGAGACAGGGAGATGAAAGAGGGCAGAGAGAAAAGAGACATGGGATGACGTGCCTCTGGGAGAAATGTGAGGGACAAATGTTTTGTGACACGTGCTTCTTCTGAGTTCTATTGTTTCGTCTGCCATCCAAAGGCATAAACACTACGTGATTAGGAGATCCTGAATTGTACATGTGAATGTTTGTGAACCCTGCTGTCCGCTAACATTCCACCCTGGATGTTTTAGGATGGGCTCTGGCACCACGGCTCTGAGCAGGATTAAATGGTTAGTAGGACTAAGTGAGTGAGTGTGTGAGGTAATAATCTTCACCCATACAGCAGGAATGGCAAACTGTCCACAAATGTTTGAAGTAATTTCATCATATGGAATAAAACTTAATTGCTGATATGCGATTATCCTAGAGGCCTTAGTACAGACATTTCTCTTTCCAAAATGGGTTAGAAAGGACCACAGCCTTCTTAGCCTGAAATAAATGCCAGAAATGACATGACCAAGATAGCTGCTGAGTGGCGAGAGTATACTCATCACTGAATGAGAGTAATTGAATTGTATACTGATGACATGGACTCAACCAGGGTGGGGCACCATACGCACACCATTCAATCACACAATTAAAAGTTGCCAATTCACCTAGTGCACGTGCCTTTGGGTGGCACGAGGAAACCAGAAAATCCAGAGAAAACCCGCACCAACACGGAAAAGAGAACAGAACTCCTCACACGCAAAGGTTGAGCCAGGATTCAAACTCACAAGGCTCCACCACTGCCACTGTTTCAGTTTTCAGTTCTGAGTTGGGTTTATCAGATGGAAGTTGCATTTAAACTCTGCAGGACCTCTGGGAAATGGGGGGTTGTTGGTGCCTGCATGTAAAATGCTACCTGCTCTCTGTACTGAGTTAAAAAAAAAAAATCTCTCTCCAGCTTGTTATGCAGTGTGAAGAGGAAAAACATGCAGCTTATATCACAGAGAAAGTCATTGTCTTTGCAGAAAGATTTTTTGATAGCCTTCACTCTCTTAAACTGACACTGATGTCTTTTCTTTACGCAGAGGAGGGAGTTTATGGGAAAAAGGAAACATTTAGGACATAAGAAAGATGGATTTTTTTAAATAGCGAGAAAATTGGAGATGGGGAAATGACGTTAGCATTATGCAAAGTAGTCCTTAATTTGCTTTTCAGCATCAGTTGACAGTCCCCTAATTTGTTCTATGAATTATTGATCCTTATATAAAACTGCAAATACTCTTCAATCCAGTTCGTAGCAAAAAGATGAACTTGACTTTGAAAGGCACATTTAAAGTAGAGAAGGCGGTAAACTGCAATTTGTACCAGCATGGCTTCAGTAAAGAGCATCACTGAGGACATTATGTGGCATCAAGTGACTTAGGTTTTCGATATTGTGGGTGTTACATGTATAGATTATAAATATTTTTTGTTTTAAAATGACTTCACACCCTATTTTTTTATGCTTTCATTAAAACTGCCATTATGTTCACTTTTGCACTTGCCCTTTTTCCTTCATACAAAGCAGCTGAAACCCTTTCAATGAAAGGTAGCTGTAGATAAAGTTTGAAACTAATGCTTTCTTGATTCATTTCATGAGTATAAAGGACTTAAAAAAGAGTTCTTTGTCATTTTGACCATGTAAACATGACCAGACATGTTCTAAAAAATAGTACTGCTAAACAAGGACATACCATGAAACAAGCTTTGGCTGCAGAGAACCCCAGAGGGTCACCACAGCCACGCCCACCGTAACAACTACAGCTTCAGGGATCTTCAAATGGACCAGTAACATCATTGTGGACACGTAATCTAGACCATGACACTGACTACATCCTGGATTCCTCCAACCCTACAACTGTAGGACTTATTATTATATCACCCCCAACCATGCACTGACACAATTTGCAGGCTCACTCTACCCTGCAAGGGGGTCCCTCTCTGTGTCACTCCTTCCCAAGGTTTCCCAAGGTGTTGTTGTTGTTTCAGTAAAATAAAAGTAACAATAATAACAGTAACACCTACCTACTCATTATAAAGCATTAAGAAAAGAAACCCAGCAGTACCAATAAAACCATGTAAGTGATTGAAAGTGAAGTGATTGTCATTGTGAATCACAGTAGCACAACACACAGTGCCACAACGAAATGTGTCTTCTGCTTTTAACCAACACCCTTGGTGAGCAGAGGGCAGCCATGCTCCCCAGTGTGTGGGGATGGTACTTTGCTCAGTGGCACCTCATTGGCACCTTGACTCGAAACGGCAACCTTATGATTACGGGGCCGCTTCCTTAACCACTAGGCCACCACTTCCCCTTAAACACTAGGCCACCACTTCAAAAGGTTTACATGTGACAATTAATCACAAAATAAATACATAAATAAGATAAATATATAAATAAAAGAACAGTGTAAATTGGGTTTAAGGTTGTAATTAGAAGCTTTGACTAATTCATATGTATAGAATCTTGAGGATTCATGATTGATGATGAACACCCCATCTACGTACATCTCGCATCCCAAAGAACTACAAAAAGGCAGTAAAGATCTTGTTAGTTGATCATTTTGGGAAATATTTAGGTATGGATGCTTTTTTAAGATATAGATGTTTTATGCTGTTTTGTGATAATGCATTTAAATATTATCACTTTGTGTATAACTAACCTCTTTCTCTTTCAATATACATTTGTTATCATTGGTTCCTTCTACAACCAACATTACAGATGCAACATAAGGACTGATCCAATATTTAAGATGATATTTTTCACATTTTAGTTTTTTTTCATATGTTCATGACTGACTTTCAATTTACCCATTGATTTAAATTATTATTCTGCGTTAAATAAATATTTTGACATTTTCAGTATATGACTGGCTGGATTCAAAGATTTTTAAGGAAACAGCAAAAGTTGATATCCATACAAACTATCCGTTTCCCAGTATGGAAAAGTCTGAACATCAGACCATCATTTATATATTGAAAGAGCAATGTCCTCTACACTCTTTTGGCGGAAATTGAAAAATAATTCACTTGTAGAACATGATTATTCTGTTCTAAAAAGCACCAGCAGCCCTTCAGGACATTTTCTTAAATTATTTTTTGTGTTTGTTTATCTATTTAGCAATGAAACATTGAACCATAAGAAATAAACAATCCACAGTTGTCATGGAACACATTTTTATGATTTCTAATCTATGTTTCCTCTGAAATCCGGACTGAAAACACGTTTAGTACCTTACTTTGACCATCACCTGATGGTCAGGTCAATTGTACGTTATGTTTTATTTATCCATGAATAAAATATTATGAGAGGACCAAGACTGACCCTAGATTGACCTCAATTAGCGTACTGCACAAACTCTAAATTGATGCCTAGACATAACTTATCAAGAGTATGTATTTGACATATATGTAATTTCACACCATTAAATTCATGGCTTCCACTCAGCTCTGGTTTTGTTTATATGAGCTGCTGAGAGAAAGCTTGGCATTAAAATTCTTTACTCCAAATTATGAACATTTGAAGAACCATTATTGATTCTATGGAATAAATAGATGATTCAAGGTTATAAGGTGGTGTGGTGATTATCACTGAGAAAGATCTGTAAACTCGAACATTAATTTCACTCCTTTTAATACAAGGCACTACAGTAACTGTTCTCTGCAGCCAAATATGGACTACTGCGCAATGTATAACTGATCCCACAGAGTTTCTGAGTGGACCTATTTAAGTGCAAATCACCTAGGTACAGACATTTCTGGAGAAAATGATTCATTGTGTATCCCTGAAAAGCTATTTACCTTACTGAAGGGACATGCTGAGGCTTGTTCTTGTTCAAAAGTGCATGAGGCAAGGTGCCCTTTTGTTATCAGTGACTGCAGTTTAATATGGTGTAAACCTTACCAAACACTGTATAGAATCTTGATGATTCATGATTGATGATGAACACCCATCAAATCAACACAACATCAAGAATTTGCTATAGATTCTGCTTTTAACACTAAGGCACATTTTTGGACTGACCACGTTATCTACATCATTGTGCAAAAGATCGGAGTCAAAAAGTGATCAGAAATCTTTAAAAGGTTGTAGGCAGAAACCCATAGACATTCCTGCAATAACATGTCACATGCCTAACCATTGTTTTGCGTTTGTTTCTGTTTGAGTTCTGTGGCTTGTTTAATTTTCTGTTTAATAAATAAAAAATAAAGTGTAATTTTTTTTTATGTAAAATGTAATAAAGTTCCTTAATTTTATCTGGTTTAATTATATATGGTTTAATTACTAGTCAAAGTTTGTGTGTGTGTGCATGTATGTGAAATTTATATAAATATAACATCAAATATTTCTGTGCATTACACACCTGTCATTGTCACGACTACGGACTTACGGGGGAAGGAAGCGCAGAGGTCTGACATACTGGGAAGGGGTTTTTATTAACAAACAAAGAAATACAAATAAAGACTGGCGCGGTGGCCGAAAACGATTTAAACTTAAATAAAGAACATAAACAAACCCGTAGGCGTGTGGCGATTGCCAGAACTCAAAACACATAACACTAAACAAGGTCAAGTTCGTGCATAGAGTTCACGAAAATGCCAGCGACCCCGAACGGGCGGAAACTTCCGGCATTTATGGGGCGTCCGGATTGCATTCCGGTGTGGAGCCCAGCTGCAGGCAATCCTGACAGAGCCCCCCCTCCAAGGGCTACGTCCTCGGAGCCCCAACAGTACCATCAGTGGAGGCGGCGGGGCGGACGGCGGCAACCACAGGGCTCCTGCCCTGCTGTATCCTCCCCTTGGAGGACCCGGTCCCTCGGGCTGGCTCCCCGGCGTGGTCAGGCGTGGCGGCCCCGGTCCCTCGGGCTGGCTCCCCGGCGGGGTCAGGCGTGGCGGCCCCGGTCCCTCGGGCTGGCTCCCCGGCGGGGTCAGGCGTGGCGGCCCCGGTCCCTCGGGCTGGCTCCCCGGCGTGGTCAGGCGTGGCGGCCCCCGGTCCCTCGGGCTGGCTCCCCGGCGTGGTCAGGCGTGGCGGCCCCGGTCCCTCGGCCTGGCTCCCCGGCGTGGTCAGGCGTGGCGGCCCCGGTCCCTCGGCCTGGCTCCCCGGCGTGGTCCCGCTTGGCGGCCCCGGACCCTCGGCCTGGCTCCCCGGCGTGGTCCCGCATGGCGGCCCCGGACCCTCGGCCTGGCTCCCCGGCGTGGTCCCGCTTGGCGGCCCCGGACCCTCGGCCTGGCTCCCCGGCGTGGTCCCGCATGGCGGCCCCGGACCCTCGGCCTGGCTCCCCGGCGTGGTCCCGCATGGCGGCCCCGGACTCCCGTACCTGCACACAATAATCAGGGCCGATCCATCTGGGTACGTGTGGGCCCTGTCTCCACATGTCCCCTCTGACACGTCTTGTGTCACCCCCTGCACCGCGCAGGGAGATTGTCCCAGAGCCTCCGGCGACTGTTCCAGGCACCCCAGGCTGGTGCCTTCTGGGACTATGCAGCCCCTCTCGCTGCACGGCCCTGGTGCCAAGGGGGGGGCATTGCCAGACCATCCGGCTAGCCCCTTCTGCGTCCGTTGGGACAAGCAGGCCCTCTTCCTGCCTGTCCCAGCTGGGTCCTCATGCCTACCCGGGGGCTCTATGGCGCTCCACCCCTCTGGAGGCAGACGCAGGCCCATGCCTGGCCCGCCCTCCTCACTGGCTACCGGAGGACCCAGCTCAATCGCTTCCCCACCTCCCCTCCCCTCAGGAGGAGTCCCCAACCCGAACTGCACCCCCCCAAAAAATTCTTTGGGGGAGCACCCCCCCCGGCTGGACTTCGGGGTACCTTGGGGCTTGTCCACCTCGCCTTGGACCAGCACATTCGGGTCAGGAACCTCCTCCCTGGGGTTCGGCTCCGCGGCTGGGTCGCCATCTGGTGGACACAAAGAGGGGAAGTGGGGGCGACATACGGACACATATGCCACGCACACACACACAGACAGAGACAGACAGAAGAGAGGGTCGTCTGGTTCCCTCTCTGAGCTCTCCGGGACCTCCTCAGGGGGCACAGCCAGAATCTCGGGAGGCGCGACCTTCTCGTCGCCCGCCAGTGCTTGGTCTTCTTGCCCCGGATCCTGACTGGCGCTGGATGTGGTGGAGGGGCAGAGTTCGATCCCTGGCTCAGGCTCTGGCCGATCAAACTCCGCCCTCAGTCTCTGTTGGAAGTCCCGAAAACTCCTGTCGGTCTCTCCCTGCTGCCAGGCAGCGTCGCTGGAGATGGTGGTGGGCGTGTGGCGTGGGGGGTGGTGGACGTCTTCTCCAGCATGCGGGGGCGCTGGTGATGCGCTGCCGTTCAGCTGGGGAACGTCCGAGCAGAGGGAAGGCGGGTCGGCGACTGGAACTGGGAGGGCATCTTCCCTGCGAGGCAGTTCCGACAGTGCAGTTGCTGGTTGGCGACCTCCTGTCGCCCTGTTCCACCAGCTTACGCCCGCATCGCTGTCCTCCTCCTCACAGTTGTCGCACCTCTGGGACTGACGTGGGTTTCCACGGACCTCGCAACGGACGGGCACGATGGGCGGAGCCATCCCGGCACCGACTGCCCAATCGGCGTCATCCTCGTGTTGGTCCGTGTCGACCTCATACCCTCGGAAGTCACGTGGATCTTCACGGATGTCGCGACAATCTCGGACGCGCGCGCTGGGTGGAGCCATCCCGGCCCCGACTGCCCAACGAAAATCCACGTCATTGTCGCTTTCGTCATCCGTGTCCTCCCACCTGTGACTCCGAGGGTCGTCCACCCTGCGGACATCCTGGACCCAGGGTGCGATCAACTCCCAGGGACAGTACTCTGGCCATTCGGGCTGGAGGCTGCCCATCCCCTCGCTGGAGGGACGCCGCCGTTGTTGTCGCTTCTCACCCCCCTGGAAGTGACGTGGGTCCCCACGGACCTCGCGACGATCGCAGACTGGTGCGATGGGCGGAGCCCAACTCTCGTCTCCCGTGCTCTCGTCGTCGTCCGTGTCGTCCCAGTCCACGGGGAGCCTTGCCAGCAGAGCGCAGAGTTCTTGGCTCGACATGGCGAAGATCGTGGGGGTCGCATCTTCTGCGCTCGCTGCCCACGTCACTTCCTCGCTGCTGCCGACGCCAACGTCATCGCTCCGCCCACTCACCCGCCGACGTTGTCGCTTCCGGGTTTCGCGGAGTTTCCCGGGGGTGACGTCATCACGCGGCGCCGCGTACCACGGCTTCTCGGGGAGAAAACGCTCCACCAGAACGGGCGGCGCGTCTCTCCCCTGGCGTCCGCGTTCGCCGCGCCGGGCTGCGTCCTTCGCGGCGTTTCTTCTCCTCAGTTTTCCACCTCTGCGCTTTTGGGGGGGTCGCTGGCATTCTGTCACGACTACGGACTTACGAGGGAAGGAAGCGCAGAGGTTTGGCATGTTGGGAAGGGGTTTTTATTAACAAACAAAGAAATACAAATAAAGACTGGCGCGGTGGCCGAAAACGATTTAAACTTAAATAAAGAACATAAACAAACCCGTAGGCGTGTGGCGATTGCCAGAACTCAAAACACATAACACTAAACAAGGTCAAGTTCGTGCATAGAGTTCACGAAAATGCCAGCGACCCCGAACGGGCGGAAACTTCCGGCATTTATGGGGCGTCCGGATTGCATTCCGGTGTGGAGCCCAGCTGCAGGCAATCCTGACAGTCATAGACATGGTCATATTAATTGATTTTCATTTGCCCTGCTCTTCTCCTCACACTCCACGCTTTTTATCCTGTTACCTAAATCTTGTCCCATGCCATCCTTTATGCTCAGATGGTGCTCATTTTTATGCAATTGTGTTTGACATGGGTACGCATAGCTACACTTGCCAGGCCCTCCTCCCCTTCTGCCAGCGTACTCCAACACACCAGCACACACTTGATAACACAGCTTAACAAACAGTGGGATCTTCTTAAACCTACACTAATCCATTATCCAGAGAGCCTCGTCTTACCAGGAGCATCCTGCGGGAGAGGCGGAGGCGCGCCAGCTGTTCCCAGAACAGCAATGCAGCGGGTCTCAAATCAAAGGTGATTAGATTGTTTACAGAGTTAGCTGCTGTTGTCTAAGGGATTTTCCCCTCATTTTCTGTCTTGTCTTGTTCTCATTCCGTACAGGAATAAAACCTTTCAACACAGGGACTGGAATGAACGATCACACATGCCCAGCACATATATGATGAAAGGGTGCATTAAATATAAATGCTTAATTTGCAGTGAATTTAAATCATACAACAATGTATTGATATCTGCGGAAACAGACATGCTCCGACTTGCAGAATGAGTTAATCACAGAAACAGCAGTAAGTGTTAGGATAAGGCACAAGTGACCCCTGACCCGAACCATGGCAGATTAAATGGATAGAGATGTCTGATATGTCTTTATCCTCAAGGGTTAAATGCTGCTTACAGAAAATCTAAGGCTGTGCAGATCAAAGGGTTATGAAGGGGTAATGTTGAAGAAATGGTTGAAGAAATGTGCATATGTGGAACTTGAACTTTGAACTTTCATCAACATGATGCATGTACTTTAATAATGTACAATAACATTTGAACTTTCTAAGCCATGCAATGTGTCTATGGTGCATTCATTTATTTCATGTTATAGTATTCATATATTTTATGTTTGGGAAAGTTTTGGAATTTCATGTACTTTCCACACATGCTAAACTATCAAACTTCCGTTCTTTTGTCTTTCGCTAGACAACATTTACTTGCATTTAAATACCATGATGTTGAAGGTGTGTGGGTGCTGGAATTAATTATCAACATTGACTGGTTTTCAAATGGCAAATATTGTAAACATGTAAGACATGTTTATTCAAATATGGTGGAACATTTTCAGTTTTCTTTATACTATTATGCTGCTGTCACATCACCTTTCACAGTTCCAGCTGACTGCGCCAGTGAAACTACAAAAGACATTGTCTTCAGCCTTGCATACCGTGACTAGCTCACGCAGAACAAAGAAATGGCCGGCAGCTCTTAAATGTTATCGTACCACCCCTTGCAGCAAAGCGCTGCTTGGAGATTTTTGTGTCCCGGTTCTACCTGCCTCGTTGAATAACCGCTGAGCTTGACAGAGTAAATAGGACGGGAGGCGTATAAAGCCGATGGCCCCGGCTTCTTGATATCAGGGCCGCAGGAAAGGTCACTCAGACAATGAGTTCAGCTCACTACACCAATACGGAGCAGAACCTGACCCAGCATAAAGCCCAAGCAATTAGGCCCATCCGTGGCCAGAGAATCGACACGGTGGAGGGATGCCAAAATGGTAAATGGAGAGGGGGTGAGGGGGTTAGCAAAGTGAGGGAGAAGAGAAACAGAAAGGTATTTGGAGAGAGATAGGAGGAAAGCGGAGGAGACTCCCCACATTTCTTCTGCTGGTGCTGGTATGATGATATCTTACACTCAACTGACTGAGTTTGTGGGGTCAGCAGAGGACAGAATAACTTCCTAATCTGGCAACCGTCACCAATGCTTTAACTGATAGCTGAAGCGCCTGTCGTCCGTCTCTCTTTAAGATCCTCTGATGGGGTGGTAGTCGGCCAAGATGGCGCCAGGCTTTTTCTGGGGAAATTGGATTGGTTCCTAGGTTATTTGTTTATTTTTATGGAGTAGAATCTTAAGTCGCTTTAATTAGATAAGTGTCATCTCTGATTGCTGGACTCCGCTCCTGCTGTCAAAATGTCCCTTTTCTAAAATTTTCCCAAAAGGTAAATGATTGACAGGTGATAATTTCAATTTCCTTTTCACCCTCGCCTGCCACCCCCTTCTTGTCGTTCTTTTCCTTAATGGGGAATAAATGACAGGTGGAAATCCCACCCCTTCTCTGGTGGGCAAGTGTTGGCCTGGATTTCAAAGTGTGGAGCCATATGTTCACTGCTTCTTACGAGGAGACAGAAGGAGAAAAAAAAATATTAGCTGTGTTTAAAATTAGGTCTTCTTAATTACCTATTCCATATAACCCCCTGACCTGAGACTACATTTTACATTGTCTTTAGATGTGGCTTATGGGATGATGTGTGGTCCACAGAGCAAGTGACCATTACCTGCAATTGCACCCCCATAATAATTATTATTGTTGATTAAAACAGGGTGAGAAAAAATGGCAGCAGGCAACTCAAGTGAAAAATCCCCATTCTAACTGTCTATCACTGTGATGGTTGAAGCATGACCATTCCTCTAATGGTGCTGAAAGGCCACCAATGCACTGCAACCATTTGTCACCATTACATGCCATTATTTGCCAAAAAGCTTCTCACTTCCGGTTATTTTTTGCCTTAATTATTTATTTGTTTGTTTGTTAATTCATTTGCTTACTTGATTAGTGTAATTTAGGGCAATGGCAGGAAGTAGACTGAAGAAACTCAGTGACAATTATGAGCACATATGGTCAACTCAGACAGCTTACAGTTGCTTCAGTCGGCTCTGACAGTACAAGTCAGGTCAAGGATCTAACGCACCATGCAATGAGCATTGGCGACCTCGGGTAAGAACGTGAAAAGGGATTATCTTCGTAGTGGGGACACCACCAACACAAGCTGTCATTTTCCAGAGTCAGTCTGTCAGAAGCCTCTCGCCGTCAATAATCACTCAATGTGTTGAGCAATAACAGGGCCATTGAAGGTGAGAAATGTTTAATAAATGAATAAAAATGTTTTTAAAAAGGCCTTTTTATTACCATTCCATATTACCATAAAAAGGCTAATTTTTTTATCATCATTCCCTCACCTTTAAAGGCAACACACTTCTAGGAAGTCATTGATTTCAGCTTGAAAGTTCCTAAGTATCCCAACCAACTTAAATAATTCCAATTTATATTTGGATCAATTATGTTGTTTGAGATCAGTTTTCATGGTGCCAATTGTGGCAACATGTGTTTTTCTTAAGAATATTCATGTTGAGGCATTAGTCTATGACTAAATTAGTTTCAGTATAAAAGGTACTTCAGCAAACAGCTATTTTTTTTTTGTGGTCATAATTGTTTTTATGTGCTCATAATTGTCATTTTACTCATCCTTAAAAGGGGTGCCAATACTACTGAAGGACACTGTATATTGCTGTGCCTTCATGTTAGTGGTGATTGAATTGGACAGTTCTGCTGCAGACCTGGAGCTCAGTCTGCTCTAAAAAGGTCATCAATTACAACAACACATTGTCTGAGCAGAAAATAGCATAATGCTGATCTGACAAATTTTCAACTTTGTTTAAGCATGTGTGACATTTTTAATTAGATGTTACAGCACGGTTAATAGCATGTTCTAAATCATTATGACACATTCAGTTGTGAATTAGTCATTGTGTAGCAACATGAAAAGCCATTCATTGTTCATTCATGACACAAAATCATATTTTGATCAATTCCAAAGTTTACGTATAGTCAGTCATTGGGCTATGCCAAAACCGCAGCCAAATGAGTCAAGAGAAGCTATAATGCTCTAAAGCAACTTCTCCATTCCATGAAGTGTTCTATAAGAGCTAGAAACACTGTGTTGTTGTGTAGTGCAAAGATAGTGGTTTTGATAATGACTGTTATTTGCAATGGAATCTACATTATCAATGGTTCCTGCTGCACTTTGTATTTGAATGTTCATAAGCGTTTTCCCTTTATTATCTTTTTAATTACAAGTTCCTTATGATCTTGCTCAGTTAAGATAACCTAACACCAAATTCATTTGCTTTTTCCTTTTTAGACTCCATAGGTATTTCAGTATTCGTTAAATGAATGATATTAATTATTTGCTCTGAAACTCAGTGTACAGCGTATGTGACCCATGGTAACATTTTTCAAAGTCTGATCAGTATTATTTCAATAAAACATTAATCATAATAATTAACCATTCTGACATCTAATTTAAGATTATTAATTTGAATGGAGAGAAATGGGTTGCTGAGAAGGAATTCTGTGGTTGGGGTTAAACCAGCCGGAGTACAGAGACAAATGTAAGGCTCATACCTTGCCTACATATTGACCCACAGCATCCCGATAGGAGCCCTGTCTATTAAAAGGCAATTACACAGATCAATCTTAAAAATAGGATCTGTCACCTAGTTTGGCCAAGGGCAGAATTTGGCTGTAATGGTGAAGTAAAAAACCATATTGAAATCTATTTATTAAAATGTAGCATAGTATTGCTACAACTACTAATAATAAAGCCATTTTATTTGAACTGCATGTGTGTGGTGCTGCGGCACGTGTTTTGGGATATTATTTACCTAAATTAGCCTCTAAATCCTATTACTGCAGCTCAAGTTAGAGAATCGTTCTTTTGCATTAGGTCCAAAGAACTTCAGATTTCCATAAGTTCCGATGAAGCCATAAAGGAACTGTGTTAACTGAGTTCACTTAAGAACCATTAAGCATGCTTTAATCACATTAGCAATGTTTTGAGCTCATGGGTGCCTGGATGTCAAGGGCCATTTTGGGTTGTAAATGTTTGGAGGTGGAGATAAAGGAATTATAGACTTAAAAGGTGGGAAGGGTGGGGTTTTAAGAATTGGGGCGGGTGCCTCACAGACAGTTAGTGCAAAAGAGCATTTCTAGGGAAAATGCCCCATTTTTCATCAATTATAAAAAAAAGTGATGACATTTATTTGAGGGCAAATTTAGTTGTCAGGTCAGCTGGAATGCATTGCATGGTGGTGGATCTCTACCTGGACATTCACAGACTGGACTGGAAGCGTAGCAGTGAGGTTAGGCTATAAGAAGGGAGGGAGCAGGCTCTGCTTACTGAAGAAGCTTAGGTCCTTCAAAGTCCTATCAATCTGTCATGCCAAGCACCAGTTTCTTTGTAGCCATCTGTTGGGGCAGCAGCATCAGAGCCAGCGACCCTAACAAGCTGAACAAAATGATAATGAAGGTCGGCTGTGGGCAGGAGCCCAAAAAGTTAGTTATGGAAAGAAGCTGCTCAACACTATAGTTAACACTGCATGCCCCATCTATGTCAAGAGAAAAATCTTCTTTTCGGAGGCAAAGCATGCTGATGTCATTCTTCATTTCCTTTTAAAAGTCTACTCATTTTTATTTTTAGCTAATTTATTGTCAGTTTTTGACCATCATTGTGTCTGTATGCGTGTGTTTGTTTGTTTTTTGTCGTTTATGAAAATTGCAACTGCCACACTGAAATTTCCCACTAGAGATGAATAAAATACACTGGGGGTGGGAATACAGATCCCATCCAAAGCCAGAGTACATTTACATTTACTTTACATTCATTTATTCAGCCGAGGCTCTTATCCAGACTCAGCTCCACATTCCCTGTCTCTAAGTTCTCTTATGTATAAGCAACATGCAGTCTTAAGAGCGTTGCTCAGGGATTCAATAGTATTAGGTGGATTTGTAAGGGTAGAGTCATTCTCAGGATAGTGGGTAAGCTGGTTAATAGCTTAGTTACGACTTGGGTGTTTCACTAGCAGTAGGCAGAGTAGACGTTTCTTTCTTTATTCCAAAATAATAATACTTGCGACTAAAAAGTAGTACAAAAGTATGTGCTAAAACTAGTACTGAGTAACTGTTTGATTATGATATCTCATTTAATTTTTAGAAACAATGTATTCAAACAGAAAAATTATAAATGTGCTTATAATAACAACAACAATAATAATAATAAACATTTACATCATTTATCAGACACCCTTTTCCAGAGAAATGAGTAGTTACAGGGACAGTCCCCCTGGAGACACTCAGGGTTAAGTGTCTTTCTCAGAGACACAATGGCAGTAGGTTGGGTTTGAACCTGGGATTTCTGGTTAATAGGCGAGTATGTTACCCTGTAGTATACTACCACCCTGTCGCCCTGTCGCCTGCCGCCCTGCGGCCCTGTTTGTGTGTGGTCGTGTTACTGCATGGCATTGTCTGATTGGTGAAACATGATTAATGTGATTTATTGGTGCGACGCCTGAATTGTCAAACATAGTCATGAGTTAGATTGACTGGTGGCATCTGTCTGGTAAAGATAAAGCATATCTAATGTGTGGAATAAATGGTTTAAAAAGAGTAAAGAGTTGAATGTTGTTAAGTGTAACAAAGTAAGAATACAGTTTCTAATTCACAAATACAGGGAGTGCAGAATTATTAGGCAAGTTGTATTTTTGAGGAATAATTTTATTATTGAACAACAACCATGTTCTCAATGAACCCAAAAAACTCATTAATATCAAAGTTGAATGTTTTTGGAAGTAGTTTTTTACTTTTAGCTATTTTAGGGGGATATCTGTGTGTGCAGGTGACTATTACTGTGCATAATTATTAGGCAACTTAACAAAAAACTAATATATACCCATTTCAATTATTTATTTTTACCAGTGAAACCAATATAACATCTCCACATTCACAAATATACATTTCTGACATTCAAAAACAAAACAAAAACAAATCAGCGACCAATATAACCACTTTTCTTTGCAAGGACACTCAAAGACCTGCCATCCATGGATTCTGTCAGTGTTTTGATCTGTTCACCATCAACATTGCGTGCAGCAGCAACCACAGCCTCCCAGACACTGTTCAGAGAGGTGTACTGTTTTCCCTCCTTGTAAATCTCACATTTGATGATGGACCACAGGTTCTCAATGGGGTTCAGATCAGGTGAACAAGGAGGCCTTGTCATTAGTTTTTCTTCTTTTATACCCTTTCTTGCCAGCCACGCTGTGGAGTACTTGGACGCGTGTGATGGAGCATTGTCCTGCATGAAAATCATGTTTTTCTTGAAGGATGCAGACTTCTTCCTGTACCAGAAACTGGCAGTAGGACTGGGAGTTGAGCTTGACTCCATCCTCAACCCGAAAAGGCCCCACAAGCTCATCTTTGATGATACTAGCCCAAACCAGTACTCCACCTCCACCTTGCTGGCGTCTGAGTCGGACTGGAGCTCTCTGGCCTTTACCAATCCAGCCATGGGCCCATCCATCTGGCCCATCAAAACTCACTCTCATTTCATCAGTCCATAAAACCTTAGAAAAATCAGTCTTGAGATATTTCTTGGCCCAGTCTTGTTTGTCTTGTTCAGTGGTGGTCATCTTTCAGACTTTCTTACCTTGGCCATGTCTCTGAGTATTGCACACCTTGTGCTTTTGGGCACTCCGGTGATGTTGCAGCTCTGAAATATGGCCAAACTGGTGGCAATTGGCATCTTGGCAGCTGCACGCTTGACTTTTCTCAGTTCATTTTTCCAAACACTTCTTGCAACCCTGTTGACTATTTTGAATGAAACGCTTGATTGTTCGATGATCACACTTCAGAAGCTTTGCAATTTTAAGAGTGCTGCATCCCTCTGCAAGATATCTCACTATTTTTGACTTTTCTGAGCCTGTCAAGTCCTTCTTTTGACCCATTTTGCCAAAGGAAAGGAAGTTGCCTAATAATTATGCACACCTGATATAGGGTGTTGATGTCATTAGACCACACCCCTTCTCATTACAGAGATGCACATCACCAAATATGCTTAATTGGTAGTAGGCTTTCGAGCCTATACAGCTTGGAGTAAGACAACATGCATGAAGAGGATGATGTGGACAAAATACTCATTTGCCTAATAATTCTGCACTCCCTGTATACTCAAGAAAAAGTAAAAGCATGGTGCTGTAAACCTTAGAAGTACACTGTTTTCAAAACGTTACTCAAGTAACTCATTACTTCCCACCTCGGCTTGGCAACTGAAGAGGAATGTGTTTAAAAAGATCCGAGATCTTCAGAACAGAGATCTTTACATAATCTCATACAAGCAGGTAGCTAGTGTTCCACAAAGGCAACCAGACACACGCACACACACTCATGCATTCTGAATCGAAGCTTAACTGTGTTCCCTGAATGAGCGCTGCCATGACATTGCTGTTAGTAATAATATAAGGTACGTAGATGTTGTTTCCAAAAGTGTTCTTCATGACCCAGTGCTAAAACGTATTCAAGAATGAGAAAGCATTTAGCCTTTAGCAGTACAATTAAACTCAATGTCACCCATTTCCCCTGCAGAACTATTCAGCAGAAAATGGTCTTTTTAATCTGATTAAATCTGGTTTACTTGCTAACCACAAGGCATCGCCGCTGTCCTACATTCTCATGTCCAACGTTCAGGCTGCATAGCGTGTTTCATGGATTTAAAAGGAACTACACGATGTACTGGATGAAAGATTGTTGCAAATGTGAATGGGAAAGAGTAAAGTCCAATAGAAGCCCTGGATATAATGTGTAAATATATAGCAAACATATGGAATTACTAAATGGTTGCTGTGATTAGTTCCATGTATAAGGAATTATATTGTGATTGTAACAGAGGCAAACTGTGCCATAATGTTACAAAATTTTAACATTGCTTATATTAATAACATCTCTGTGTGTGTGCTTGCCCTCAAGCCAAGTCCTGACCTGTGTAGACACACAAGACTGAGCATGGACTTGCTCAGTAATGAGTGTGTGCATGTGTATCAGCTTAATCACCAGTCCAATAGCAAACATAATTTTGCACTCTGAGGACCTTGTAATAATAACGACCCCATAATGGGACCTACCTGGGGACAAATGGCTTCAGCCACACATGCAGGCTGGTTAGAGGTGACAGTGTGTGCTTCATTATGACCCAACCACCTGCCTGCAGCACTCTCAGGTCTGGGCCTGTGTTCTACTAGAGGGACCCTCATAGCTCCATAGAGGCGGAAACCCTTGGGGCAAATCGACTGGCACCCCAAATGTCTGTTCGGGTGTTTGGGTCTCTGAGTGTCTGAGCCTGTGTCTCATTTGCTATGCTGCGGAACCTCCTCTTCCCTCACTCTTCTCACCGCGGGGGTGCTCCTCTGTCTTTGTGCACACCACTTACAATGCAAATGCATATATTACGCGAACCCACTGATGTAATTTTGCTGCAATAGATAGAAAGCAATGAGCATGACATGTTGGCTTAGCCTCTCTCCTGCGCTATGGCAGCGCTCTGCACATTAGATGGGGTGCGGGTGCCAACTGCGGCAGGCACGATTGCGTGATAGGGAAGGTTATGCAGTTAGATGGGGTGTGCTGCACTGTGCGTTCACATTCGCCGCCGTGCTTAATGGCCGGAGAGGTCTGTCACAGGGGGTGTCAGGGGATGTTTGTCTTCAGTTTTGCATTCCAGCACCAACATGTCTTTGGACCTCTTTTTAATTTTGCTGCAATAGATAGAGAGCAATGAGGGTGACATGTTGGCTCAGCCTCTCCCTTGCGCTGTGGCAGCGCTTTGCACATTAAATGGGGTGCGGGTGGCAACGGCGGGAGGCACGATTACGTGATAGGGAAGGTTATGCAGTTAGATGGGGTGTGATGCACTGCGCGTTCACACGGTGGCCGGAGAAGTCTGTCACAGAGTGTTGCACAGAATGTTCCTCTTCCCATTTGCATGCCAGCACCAACATGTCTTTTTTTTTTTGTTTGTTTGCTTCCACTGTGCCATTTTCTTCAGGGACAGGCCTGCTGCATCTGAGACAGTGTGGAATCCTGGACATGATGGCTGCATCTGCATCTGTGATGGAATGCAATCATGGTAAATAGTTGTACAGAAAGAGGCTGTTCTGGTATGAGCCTGCCAGAGCAGATGGGTAAAACACATGTTGACCATGTGGCTCTGTCTCTTTTTCATGTCAACGAGTTTGCCACTGAGTAGTCTCAAGGGGACCTTATCTCATATGAGCATTTTACCAGCCAATTTTCGCAGTAGGCAGGGATACGTCAAAATGTGCACATTTATAAACTAACCGTCAGTCTGTTGTCATCTGCTGAATTTCAGGTTCCTTAAAAAGGATACAAAAAAAAAACCACTGGGACATGTGGGACACATTTATATGGAATGCAAACATTACATTGTACAGAGCTAAAGAAAGAAAATCGATTACTAATCAGGGTTTAATAAAAAAAAAAAAATCCAAAGGCATCGTTGCCCTTTTACAGTTTTCCCATAGAAAAGCGTCCCTTCCAAAAACAAGCTTTCCAAAAGAGACAAATGATGATTCGCTGCTGTAATCCTTACCAGAGGCAGATACAATGAGTTCAATGAACAGGGTGTCAGCCTGCAGAAGGAGCAGAATGTACCCGAACATTGCACTTGTTTTAATAATGAGGACCTTTCCCAGGTTCATGGTTGCCGCGTGGCAAATGATTTTAATGACATGTATACCTGAGCTGTTCATATGTGCGACAACGTGATTCTAACCTGGAACTGAGATTCTGGAAATCAGCTTTTGTGGTGACTGATGGCCGAGGGATTCTACACCCTGTGTAGAATCGTTCCACGCTCTTTATTTCCGCAAGCCTGCACAAGTGGATGGAAGCTGACTGAATGACTGATGATAGGTTTTTGGGCAGTCTTTGTGGGAGGAGTTTGGGAACTGCTGACTCCGCCTCGTGCTCTATGATTAAGACCAATATGGTTCACATTCTTGGGAGTTGTTGGCAAGTTTGGATGGGATGTCCAGACTTCTGAGGACAGGAGGACACATGACGCCTGATCTGTTTTTAAGACAGCAGTGTTCTTGCTAAAGTAAAGTCCACAGTGACCTGATGAATGCTGAGAACACAGCAAGAGCACGTCCAGATATTCCATCTGTCCTCAAACAAATGTCCTTGAGAATGCAGGTACAGAAATGAATGCGCATTGAGAAAGGCCCATCTTTATTTAAGGAGGTAAGGTCTCGTGTTGGGCTGGAGAATGGAACCCTGGGGAATAATCCATGGCCGTGCAGTTGACAGCTGCATCTGTGTCTGACTGAGCAGAGAGGCCGGTATGCTGATGTGTTGCCTGTGTGTGCTCAACTTTTTCTTTTCATTCTACCATATTAAAGCAATTGTAGACGGAGTCTCCGGTGCGTCGTGATCTACCGGTCGTGATCTACCGATCTTCCTGATCTGCCCTGGCTCCACACTGCAGCCTGACACAGGGTGGTTCTCCAGAATCAGACCTTTTGCCAGCATTATTCAAGTTGTGACTGAAATGTGCAAGATTTGTGATAATATTTAATGCTTCAACACAGTCATATAAATAAGTAGAAATGTAAACGTTTAGAATCCATACTTGCATGTCAGAGTGCAGTACAGTACTATGGGTGTGTGTCTGCATGAGAAAGATAGATAAGGAGAGAACATGAAACAGAGAGGCGGAGAGAGAGCGAGTGTCCAGAGGCTGTGTGGCTAAAATCACACGGGCGACGAGAGAGCAGAGCAAATGTCACCCAGTGAGCCGTGGGCCCTGTGAGTGGCATCCTGTGTGTGTCTGATACCTGCTATCAGAGCATGTCAGTTTGTCATCCGGACCCCCAGGGAGGGTGTCAGGAAGGGCGGGCTGGAGGTTCCTGCGTCCCGTCATTCCTCTGCTGGAGGCTGTCGAGGCGCACTTGATAATTGTGTCCTGTGGGGAAACACCAGCCGGTGACAGCAGGTTTCCGCCCAGGGTCACATGACTCACAACGTTCACACCTCGACCCACACCTGCTGAGGGATTACATGGCACTCAGCTATGTGGAAGAGTTCAGAAGATAAAGTGCTCAAGATATATATGTGGATGAAATCGTGGATGTGTCAATTCATCTTTTCATATGATTAAGCAAGGAACTCTGCAGGTTTTTATGAGATGCAGGTTGAAGCAATCAGCTGAATATTTAGATATTATTAATCTACAGTACATGCCAAAAGTTTGGAAACACCTTCTCATGCAATGTGTTTCTTTATTTTCATGACCATTTACATTGGTAGTTTCTAACTGAAGGCATCAAAACTATGAATGAACACATGTGGAGTTTTGTACTTAACTTTTGGCCTGTACTGTATGTCAGAACAAGAATTGCTTTAAAAATAGTTGTTTTGCTGAAACACGTCTCTTTTTTTTCAAACAAACATTAATTTACACAATATCCCAATACGAAAATAATGCAGTGGGGTCCTCCAGGTCCTCTGAGTCCCTTGAAACGGCTGTGAGTATATGTATGTATGTCAAGTCGGCGAGCTGATGGGGGAAGGAAGCGCAGAGGCGGGACATAACGAAGACAATGATTTATTAAATAATAAAAAAATAACGGCACAATGGCCAAAAACAGGGAAAAGGGGAGAACAAAACCTAGCCCGCAGGCGGGTGGCGATTGGCAGAACTCAAAACACTACTTAACACCCAGCACCTTATAAAAGCTGTCCCGCTTGAGCACAGGTGATGACTCCAGGTGCCCTCAATCCTGACAATGTACATGTTTTGGCATAGGAGTTTAGGCCTTTCACCTCTCTTAAACCCCAAATTTGGTGAAATCCGCATCGCCATCGCTCATGTCATGGATAGAACAGGGGTTTGTTGCTTCGTAGTCTTCTTCAGCTTGTTCTCTGAGATCCCACAAGGAAACACATATTTCTTTCCAAAAGTAATAGCACTGCCTTTCCCCAAAGCATGTTCCATTCTGAGAATAGCCCACCCACAGAGTGCTGCGCATCATCTAAAGCTCACCGCATTTCAGGACTCTCACCTGGCCTTGAGGCAGTCCCGACTGCCATTTTGAAGAGCACTCCAAACCATAGGGTTAAATGTGAAAAAAGGGTTACGTGGGCAACTGGTATGAGAGTCTGAAGGTATACTCATTGGCTGCCCCTAAAATAACTCACATGAGCATATAGGCACCAAAAAAAAAGTCCTAGTTCAGAGCAAATTGTTTTGCTATATAGTGTAACATTTTACACTAAACTGTGCATAACACTGTAACTGAAATGACCAAAGCATATTAATATCTCAGGACATCATAAATTAGACAGCTTACGTAATATTTTTTATTTAGATTAAAAAAAATGGGGTTTTTGAAGCGCATTTAAAGTGGTTTGAAAAAAAATGCTATTCATTTTTATTCATCCATTCATTTGTGTTTATCTCTGACAGATCATAGTTAAATATACAAAAAGTTATTTATGTAAGGCAGTGCAATGGAGAGTGTTAATGCATCACACTTGCAGTAGGCATCATTTATCAGTGACAGACACAAATGAAATTTCTCATAAATCCTTTGTTCTGACAGGGATTTATTTCAGGAGTCAAAACTGATGAGATTCTCAGAACACACATGACTTTTGCATCAAATTGTTCATGCCAGTTTATGAAACTGTCATCAGCAGGCTTCTTTCAACACGATTAGCAGTCTGATTTCGCAATTACAAAAATAACAAAAGAGGCAAAGAATGCTCCTGCATAAACTAAAATAAATGCAAAAGTGACAGTGCTGGTTTCCTGTTTGCAGAGCATGGTTGCACCTCGGCTACTGGTTCATAGACCTGAGCTGACGCGTCTGAAGCAATGCTGGTTCCCTCAACTTCACCCATGGAAAGGCCTCTCTAGATGCTCAGTGATATCAGCATTTGGTGAAGTGCGTATGTGATTGGTTTACATGAACCACTTCATCCATCTCCTGGAAGAAGCCATTCGCATTCTCTGAGGAGCCTTGAAGGAGGCACAGCTGGGGATTAAACCCCCAGCTATACGGCGCTCACACCGCCCAAATGTCTGCTGCTTCCTCCATACATCAGGCACCTCGCTGGTGTGCTGTTTCTAAGGAAGGCCTCACACTGCCTGGGATTAACAACAAGCTGTGCAGCATTTGGACTTTTCATGGACTGAACATGCCAGAGGCGCACCATGCACCGGCTGCCTGATTTCACCACCGGCTCAGCGCTTGCTTCGCAATGAAACTTTTTGTGTGTGTGTGTGTGTGTGTGTGTTGGAATAGGTTGTTGCAAGGCAGCATAACTTTGAATAATGAGGCAATAACGGTGCTCGGTTTGCTCACATAATTTAAGACTTACTCCTCCAAATGAATTCCTGTTCATTTCCTAAGAGAAAGTGAGCGGAAACCGGGGAATTCAGTAAGTCCTCACCAAGAACTTATAAAGTCTGCATGTAAGCCTTTGGGCACCTGCTGATTTGGCAATGCAGCAGGCCTGAGTGTTGGGTGTTCCTCCTTTTTAGCATGTTTCTCTCTCTGTATGCCTGTGTATCTGCATCTGTCTGTCTGTCTTTCATTTAATGTGTGTGTGTGTGTGTGTGTGTGTGTGTGTGTGTGTGTGTGTGTGTGTGTGTGTGTGTGTGTGTGCGTGTGTGAGTGTGTATGTGTGCCCACAATATCTAGTGTGTGAGGGGTATGGGAACGGGAGGCTCTCAAGGGTCTCTGAGAATCCTCAGTGTGTTTCTTCAGGCATGAAGATGACGTCTAGACTGCCACTCCTGTGCTTGACAGCCCAAACCGCCGAAGCCATCGTTTGATCAGACAGAGGTGTGTGTGTGTGTGTGTGTGCATGAGCACAAGGGGGTGGTGGACCAGGTGCTGCTCTTTATGAAGATTGCTTAATATTTTCAACCTGTCTCTCCTCTTATTCTCTTTCTGACATTAGGCCATACGTCATTTTTATTTTCACGGACAGCGGTTTTTCTTCGTTTCATCATTGCATTTGTTAAATCTTGACAGAATTCTAAATATCTTACAGAACCAACATCAACTGGGTTTTCATGTATGAATTCCACCAGCGTAGCATTGGACTGGAAGGTAAAATTTACAGCTTGAGGTCCGACAGACTCCATTCACTAATACACATTCTTAGTTGTTACTCAGCATCATGTCTGCCAACATGATTTCAAAATGTTTGAACTCCACTGTGCATTGTGAGCTGCCCCAGCAGTGTCCTTTACACATCTGTGTGTGTGTGTGTGTGTGTGTGCGTGCATGTGTCTGTGCACAGTGTTAGTCATAGACCCAGTTCTGTCGCTGTGTGTTACCACCTTCCTCCGTGCTATAGGGCCATTCACACATGGGAGGTGAATTGAGATGGGAGATCGTTGTTTTTGGGAGAAAACGGTTACCTTGAGTATCCATAGTTGAACAATAATGCCAGTCACATATGAGACCCTTTCACTAGCTTCTATCAACGTGCTCTGACAAGGCTGTTAATATATATACATATACATTAAATTTAGTTGGAGGCATGGACTCGTGAACTTACTTATTAGCTGGCAAAAGCCCAAAAAATATATCGCACTTTATTTTTTTGGGCTTTTGCCAGCTAATAAGTAAGTTCACAAGTCCATGCCTCCAACTAAATGCAATGTGGTAGATATTTCTGGCTTAGGTCATAGTACCAAAAGAAGCATGCAAAGCTGCTGATCTGAAGCCCTTACACTGATAATTTAATTGTTAGTCCACACACATTGTGTGTTTAGAGCATTTATAACTGACATTTGGAGAAGGCTACTTTTGATAATTTGGTGCCTCTATTAAAAAGTGACTTGTTAGTTTGTTACATGCAATATTTAAGTAGGCAAACTGACACAAAAAAAAACTAACAGCAAAAGTCTCCTTCTAAACACAATTTAGAAGATCTGACTGGTGAAGGACACAAAAGGCTAAACATCTGTCTTGCTTTGGCTGGGACGTCTGGAGAGAATGGAAATGAGGGTGGTGTCGGGTGTTAGAAATGCCACTGGGTGAAGGGTTCAAAGTTGGGGTTACACGCATGCAGTAATTGGTTCGGAAGCTCATAAGACCCAGACATTCTCCAGAGGTGTAGTTCTGTGGTCCAGTGGAAACATAAGGTTAAGCTGTCCTTGAATTAGTCTCCAGTTAAACTAGTGGTTATGATTTAGTAGATTTATACATTTTGTTTTGGTCTTGGAGGAATATTGACTATAGTTTCTATGAATTTTAAAAGGAATTTAAAAATTAAATTCATATCAGGCTACTACCATCAATACTAATTTTATTATAATAACAAAAAAAGATAATAATAATACATTTTATTTTAAAGCACAAAAAAATGAAGGGAATGTTAAGGGGTTTCTACTTTTGTTCTAATTTACTGAGCAACTGTATAGAATTCCTGTGGCTAATAGCTGCTCAGCACACTGGTCTCTGAGTTGCTTCTAGAACTGGGAGGACACGTCCAAAATATTTCAGTCAGGCAAGCGTTTAAGGCCTTTGTGTCAACTTGAAGGAGTCTAATTACTTCTCCATATGGACCCCTCCTCGCTGTAATCTCTTCCTCCCTCGCTCGCTTACTCCAGCTCTCTCACTCACTCGCTGTACATTTGAGCAGATATGGTGTTTGAGAGAGAGAGTGGGGAAGAGCAAGGGAACGTCTAGCGAAAGAAAAAGGGGTAGAGTTGAAAAAGAAAGATAAGGCAGAGGGGTGAAAAAAAGAGGCTTCTGAGCCAGAGAGAAAGAGGCATGAGGGAGAAACAGAGATAGAGAGAATGGGGGGAGAGAGTCTGTGTTTATCATGCTGGATTCACTGTGTTTAAACCATAGATACCCTGGCCGACTCGTGACAGTGTGACAAACAGCAGACGAAAAGCAGAAAACAGCTTATTCTTAAAAAAAAAAAAAAACTTTCCACAAAACTGGCTTTTGTTTTTTTGGAATTATCATCACCGGGATGTCAGTCAGGCTGAGTCGACTGGCTGATTCCTGGGGAGAGGGAATGTGGCTTAGGCCAGTTTGTCTGCTGACCAGGGAAAAGTGTCTGTGATGGATAGTTTGATGCATCGATAGAGAGACAAACAAACTGTCCCATCAGGACAGAAACGCTTCATCACGGGAAAAAGTTTAAAGGTCCTCAGTCACCTGTGATTGATTTACAGCAGACACTAGCCATCATGTATACGTTCATTTATATGGTTTACTTTTGATTGCAGTGCAATGGAAACATGGGTCACTACTTCCAAAGAGGTAAGCATAGCCCTAGCCACGGGGCCTAATCATCTTCTTCTAGATACAGACACCTACCAAGCCAACCTTCCACCAGCAAACAAGCCTCACACATAGCACATGTATATATGTAAGGTGACGTAAAAGTGGTTTTGTCTGTTCCCTGACATCCGCTGCTTGTATCAGTTGGCCTCAGACCTCCCGAGAAACCGACAGCTTGTCTGATGACTTCAAATTGTCTATGCCGCTGCTCAGCAGATTGCTGTTGTTGTTTGTTTTTTTATTATATATATATTTAGCTGCACATCATACGTTCCCTGTGGCTGAGACAGAGCAGCCCATCAACGCCTGCAGCTTGTGCTCAGCCGCCTCCCTGCGGCGCTGTCGTGCGTCGCCATCGAGCAGATTGTTTTTCGGGCACGGGGAACAGGTTAGAGGCCTTTTCACCCCGATGCGTCGCCATTTTATATAAACCCTACCTTCATAATGCATGATGAGGGCAAAATGACTGATTTATCCTCAGGACATGGAGGAATTTATCACTGCCTGCCATTCCTGGAACAGTTTTTATACCAAATGAATCCAATTATAAATCAAACTCATATATTTTAATAGACCGTGTTAGGAGGTGAAATTGAGTGTAAAGGGAAAAACATAAGTACCAGCATAGGGTGCTTTACCCAATGCAGAGTAAACACTAGTCAGACGGACACAGTATCAGTCACCTTACTGAGATCTCATGTTTTAACACGTCCTCTCCAGCATTCAGCATGTGCAGTTGCATTGCAAATGAGAACAACCATGTTTCATTCACCTCGGCAATACGTTCATTTCTGAAGGCTATGGACTTGGTTTCTGAATAAAAAACAAGGGCACGGTCTAACAGTATATTGAGCAGGAGGCACATGTTCAGTAACTACAAATAACTACCTTCCTGATGTCGGGTGGGTAGTCTGGATGTAATGTAACTATTACCGACAGCCCTAAACATAGAATAGTAAAATAACAAGAGTTTTAGACATTTAGACACTAAGAGCAGCATGCTAATCCCGGGGTTTGTTTGCTTATGTAAGTAGCGTGCTTTTCCCATTTTACTCTTCCGATTTTAAATTCTGTCTATAAAATCAACAATTAAGATCAGGTTCTGGGTGACCATAACCTATTACACACCAACAAAAAGGGTAGCGAATTTCTCTTCTTAGAGATACATGTGACTACCAAGTGGTTCTTTCCTATTGTATCTATTTATGTAGCAAACGCAACGCTTAGCAAATAGCACTGCACTTAACAGCAGGTTGAAAAATAGTGCCCTTGAAATGTAACCAGATAAATTCTTTATAAAAAGCCTTCCTGATTTTCATTAACTTGAACACGACTAATTACAAACAATATTTACATTGACATTCATCACACTATGCAAAGCAATGAAGGCAATCAAGGAGTGGCTAGAAAGCAACATGAGCATTAATGCTTAACTTGACTCATAAATGTTCCAATTATTATAAGAGTGAATTATGTCTTGTAATTTGCAAAGTGTGTATTGATTAAATACATGATTAGCATCATTTACTAAAAGCAAATTTAATATTGAAAGAGAGGTACACATAAAAATATGCATGTCACTTTTTATTAAGCACCTGTGTTTCTGTGTCTGTGTGAAAGTGTATGCAAATCTGACTTCATGTCTGTGTGTGTGCGTGTGTGTGTGTGTATGTGTGTGTATGCATGTTTAAATGTACAACATGAATACCTTTGATATTTAGTTCCATTATAATATTTGCCAATTATTTTGTACAATAACACAGAAAGTTACCATGACGCTGGATCTAGATGACTGACTCCTCATCTGTGGACATTATTTTCAAACATCCAGATGTGTAAACAGAAAAAATTTAAAATATATTAAATAAATCTTTTTGAGCATGAAAACAGAGGCCTAGATTTTAACACAAGTCTTTTTTTTCTGTAGCGCTTGGTATCATGTATGACAATATGGTGGATAAGAAACTAATTGATGGTAACACAGTTTCCAAAAAAGTATATTATATAGATATTTATATATCGATATATTTATAGTCATGTAGAAGCTTTTAAAAGAGTACAGTAAACACTTTGCACACATGATATAAACCACAAAATGTCTCAGACCACTTGAGTTGTTGGGCCTATTTCACGGGAGATTTGTCGTACCACCAAGTTTTTCCCACCTTGGTTGAGAGTCAATTCAGAAAAACACTTGACCACACACAAAAAAAAAATAGATAGAAAACAGTCAAGTCTAAAACAGAGATATTGTTATCATTAATGCACATTGTTTCATCGGTGGCGGCTTTGTGTTTTTTGTATTTTTTTTCATTGGTGGCACCTTTGGAGTCGACTCTGTTGGTTCTGTGAAAACAGGTAAAGGGCTCAGGTACACTGAAATATTGACAGAGTGCTGTAAACAGGCACGCCCCATGCCAACGAGCATCTCTCACACTCCATTTGTCAATTCAGACATTAATTCATTTGTTTGTTTTGAGAAGTACATTTCCGTCCTTGGTTTGCGCCGCCGTTTGCACGTTCTGCTTCTGTCTCTCCTCCTTTCAAAGGTGGATTTGAATTGCGTTTCTCAGGCCTGCTGAGAACAGTTTCTAGGCCTCAGTGTTGAGCCAGGGCATTAGTGCTCTCAGAGTCCCAGTGCCCGCTCACGGGCCAAGGCTGGGAGGTCCGTGAGGGGCCAAGCGACAGCTGGCTGGCCAAGATTATGGTGTGGAAAAGTTGATGCTCTTTGTCTCGACGGCGCATTTTGTGCAAATTCACGCTGTCTCAGGTACATCCACTCGAAAGGAGCTAGAAAATCCTTTTCCGTGCTGCATAAGTACAAGAAGAAAAGATAAAAGCACTTTTGTAACATTTTGAAGCACATGTTACTGTATTTGCAGCCATTAACATGAATGGCGGAGATGGAAACTATGTTTTAGATAAAACTGCATGCAGTTACGATTCCACAGCATGACAATGGCGATGGGGGGCTAGACAAACACACAGACGCGTGGCAGGCAAGGCATTGATGGCATTCAACGTCGGCCTTTCCGGGAACACCAGCCATGCATCAACACTTCATATTCACTGCCAATCGATGCATGCGATTATTACCCAGAATCCCCATATAATTCTCCCACAATCATGCTGATTCTCTGAAGACATAGAAGATTTGAGGTGAGAGCAACTGGCATCTGCACTACGCTCCTGTCAATGGAAGCCTTTCAGAAGTATGTAAATGGGACAGATGGTTGTTTTTGCTCATCATTTGTGTTTATCAAGCCTCAGAAATCCCTACCAGGGTGCAAGCAGAGCTCATTATTAGTTTAAAAAGTGGGGATATCTATCTGGCCAGGAGTGTTCAAGAAGGTGGCTTCTGATCGTTTCCTTTTGAAGAACATAAAATTTGATCAAAAATAATAAATATTTATGGTGTAAACCGAAGTCACCTTGAATCTTTATTTTGACTGTGAAGCGATTGTGTTGCTTTAATGAAGTGTGTCATGATGGGTTTGCAACAACAAAAAAATGCAATGGAGAAAAACTGTGGTGTAGCTAGACGTAAAAGATGCTTCATATGCAGATAAATACCTCTCGTCCTCAAGCCGCCATCCTCCTTGCGGTAAAAACACTACTTTTGTCAATTTCCCCTCTGAGGGCAAAAAATTTTGAATGAATATTTAGATTCGATATTTCAATTCATTAAAATAAATCATTATTTAAGCTGTATATGTATGTTTGCATTTAGATGTTCACATACACATTCATTATATATACATGTATTTATGTATTTATTTATATAGGAAGATGATTGAGTTTTAATGATTAATTAACACGCACAAATTACATTGTTCAATTCCAAATCAAGTCCCTTTTTTTGTAGTTCTGGCACATTCCTACTTGCCATTCCCTGCTAATACCTAACAGAATTGCTGCCTCATATTAGCATTTAACAAATCCAATCAAGTGTTACACTCGATGTAATTCTTCTGATTAACAGCTTGGCAGAATTTACCCCTTTATTGCTGATCCATTAAGTTAATCAGAGTGGCCAACAAACACTATTACATTTCCATCTTTTTAAAGTAACGGTACAGTATGAATAAGTATATGAATTACTAGCACTAAAATCTACGGCACAGTCTAGGGCAACGCAGAAGACATATTTGGTTTAAAGTTGACTTTTGAATGCACAGCTTGCATCATCACTCTGCCACATTTGAAAAGCTCAGTCCCAGTAATTATGCCATTGCTAGCATAATTGCAGCTTTGCTGAAAGATTTGTGTACTTGTGTGTACTCTCGTTTCAGAAAAAACACCCTTCCAAATGTCCCACTTACTTACTGGCCAGCTAATTAGATAATGCAGCGATAACAATCACAACACATTCTGGATTCAATGAAAAGTCACAGCAGCATTGGGGCTAAAGTCTTATCTTGCCTCCCATTTGATCCCCATTCGAAGAAGTGGAATGTGACTCAGGAAGGTTTTAGTAGGGTTTAAAATCAGGAAACTTTGGGGCTGATTCCAGACAAGAAGGTTGGACACAACATTAATTTAGACAAAAAAAAAACACTTTGCTTTATTGGAATTTGGGTAAAAGAGTGAAGGAGAGGGTTAGGAAGGTCAACATCAGAGGTCAACATATTTATGTACAAATATATATATATATGGAAGAATTTTGGAAGAGTAAAGTCTAGATGGCCTGTAGTGCATACTCACACAAATAGTTGGCTTTGTAAGGCGCTCGAGCACTAGGCAAGAGAACGTCTAACTCTCTCCTTTCTATTGTGCCGTGATGTGACTTCTCTTTGCCAAAGGTGGAGAATGATCTATCCCCAGTTTGCTCTTGGCTTTCAAGCACTACCTCAGCATCAGGCACTGCGTCCATGCCGGGAACGTGTAGGTTGCTACGGTAGTCGGCCGCCTGCCGGCCGTCTGAGGGCACAAACGAGGGCATCCAGCAACGGTCGGAGTGGCCCAGGGCTTTACACTCCTCCGTACAGTTGGAGAAGAGGTCTACGCCTGGACGATAAACAGAAGGGAAAAAGAATTAAGATGATGATTTCTGACTTTAGCTTTCAGGAAACACGTCTGATTTTTTAAATGGTTTTGAGTTGAACTGGTTAATATATAAAGAGACATTTAAGATGTTCCATTAGCACATACCAGTTTAAATCTCAATACAAAAAAAAAGGCTCATGGACACACATATCATGATGTAGCAAGTACTTTGCTGAGCTAGTCTCCTGAATTTACAGGTTTCCTGGGTTATGTAAGGTGAACTGTGGTAAAGTGAGACAATGGGTAAAGTGCCATCTGTGTTCGGTATCGTTTCATTTCAATATTCAGATTGTGCAAAAAAGACAGCCTAATATGTTCTTGAATAATTTTATCTAGTGGTACATTTACATCTTACCAAATTTCAACCTCACCATACAATCTTAAATAAACATTTACATTTAAGGCATTTATCCCCTTATCCAGAGCGACTTACAACATGCTTCCATGTTACAATCGAAGAAGTGATCAATTCTGGTTCACTAGGACCCCCAACTACGAATACAATCTCTTTATTCACTCTGTTGCAGTTTCTATACATAAGTCAGGCAATAAGAATTTAATTTAATTTCCATATTTTTTTACAAACGTACTTAACATTGCAGCACTCACCCATCACAATTTATCTATGTATAAACTGGACATCTATATGTACATATGAACTCATCCTACAGTCTGAAATGATTAGGTGACAGTTGCTATCATGAAGCTGTGCATTAGTCACATCAGCCTTTCTAAGAGCAGCTCCGAAGCTCTTTGAATGCAAAAAGGGGGGAAAAAAGACTAAAGAGGAAATAAATGCATGAACTCTGTTTCCCCTCCGTATGCTTTAGGGGAATCAGGACGTATTTTCACACAGAGCATATGTACTGTGCCACTTCGAGGCAGCTCTCACTGTCTTTTACAGCACAGGGAGCACAAATAAAACTGCCGACACCACCCGCATGAAAATGCAACACAGGACAACAGACGGAAGCATATATGAAGGCAGGGCAAGAGACGAATGATGCAAGAAAGGGAATATCAAAGAGGAAACCTGCTTCTAAACAGGCAGCAGAGTGGGCGACTTTTAGCTGCGCTGTTGGAGTTAATTACTGCCTTTTGCCAAGGAAATAAGACAAGTGGAAATTCATGAGCGAGTACATGCTAATGCACAGACAAAAACACACACAATGGCAACACGTGGAGCTATAACAAAGGCCCTTGAGCGGTGACACTCCCAGCAGACAGAAATGGGTTTACTTTAGGAGACAGTGGGACAGCGTTGGAGGCTACAGAGGAGCCGTGATCAAAGCTGAAGAGGATGGAGGGAAGTGGCAGCGAGCGAGAGACGGACAGACAGACAGAGTGTCTGAGAGGCTACGAAAAGAGCAATGAAAGCGTGAGTCTGGCTGTGTGTGTGTGTGTGTGATAGAAAGAAAGAGAGCGAGAGAGCGAAATGTACAGACCTTCTATAATCTGGAATTCCTAATGGCAGCAGATTTTACAGAATGAGATCAAAGGCCCCAGTTTAGATAATTCTGCTCAACTGCAAACCCGGGTCCTGTGTATGGGTGTGTGTGTCTGTGTGTGTTGCCTGCTTAACAGAGATGGAAACTGGAGAAAGGCACAGACCAACAGACATAAGGAGAGAAGGTTGGAGGAGGAGAGTGGTGCAGATGAAAAGAACGCCAGCACACACTGCATTCTCTCCTCTCGCTGGAGGACGAAGGCAAAAAAAAAACGAATCAGTTCACAGCTATTGCGTGTCTGAGCGCCGGCGTGAGGAAACGTAAGTGTCTGCAACACAGCACAGATCCTCAGCACTAGACTCCAGCTTCGAGGAACCAAAAGTAGGAGGTCGAATGGAGGGGACTCTTATAATTAAGCTCTCTTCATTCTTACTGCGTTTGAAGTGAGATCATGTCTGTGAACCTGTGTCTCTCCTGTATATAGAAAAATATATAGAAAAATTCCCACAAACTGTTTTACATATTAATGAGAGTAATAAGTTAGAACTATGGGAAAATCAATATAGCAGAAGGTTAAAAGAAGAGTCTTTTTAAATTTGCTTTCGGTTTTATTTTTTTTAACTTGTATTAACTTATAAGTGCAATAACTCACACAGAGAGAAATTCACACAGCAAAACAAAAAGGTTCTGTGGTTCAGTAAATAAAGTAGAGCTAAAATAACAATATGTTAATTTAATCCTGTAATAAATTCATTGTATTAATAACTGGAAGAAACACTCATATTTTACAAAACCTTTCATTTTCAAATCTTGACGTAGATGAATAAAATCCAGGATTTTTTTTGTGAATCCACGGCGCTACTCATTCCTACACTGTGCTCTAATTTCGAATGCAGAGTGGGACCACCAGTCGTGCAAAATAATATGACAGCTGGGCACCGCTAAAACCAGTGGTGGGCCTGAAGCACTTTTCATATGCCCTCTGTGTGATGCTTCTGATGAGAGGAACTACGCATAGACTGAGAACAAGGATTCCTGTTGTTAATTTCACCTAAATGCAGCGTTCTTTTTTTATATGACCTTTGCAGGATTTCTAGCAAGGATGACCTATCGGGAAGATCTATAAGCGTGCTCAACACATCCTGAAGATAACTGGTCAGAGTGGCTGCCGCATGCATCTCAGCGATTTGCATTTTCATTGAGTGAACAGACCGTGGCTAAGGCGTGCACGCAGCTCACGGGACCCATGTACGGCCTGAATGTAAACTCGCCACCTGGACTAAAGGGGAAAGATCTGTCTTGAGTCGAATGATTACCAAACACAAAAGTGGACAGCTGTAACTGTAATACCTACTGCATAAATTTGCAATGTTTTTCAGAGACTTCAGGTTTGTTTGCTGCTCATTTCGGTATAATCAACCCAGGACACTTAATTAAACCAAAAAATTCACATATCCGGATGCCATTTTGGCTCGCCATTATTTGTTGCTATAACTTACTGTGACTGCTATGGAAGGTAAGTACATGCTTTAATAGGCTGCCTGTCTTATTGCTGGTATAGATTTCTAACTAGATTACAGTACTAAAATCAGAAATTCATCTAGGAACACATCCTTGCACAACTTGTGATACTACGCTTTATATTGAGGTCAGAAATTCAATAAAGATCAGAGATTACATGCAGTGTAATTATAGGCATGCACTCTCTTATCACAAAATTAATATGCAGCATTAAACCTTTTTTCATTGATCTTGTTTCAAACATATATCTTGAGAAGTACGATCATTAATGAGCGAGACTGGACGCGGTTCAAGTAATTGAATCTTTTTGACACATAAAATTAATTTTATTACGGTGAGTCCATGCTTCAACGGCAAATTAGAAAGAACCTGTTCAGATGAGTGAACTGTAGATACTGAGGGGGAGGTAGAGTCCAAGCAGGCAACACAAAAACAACAGAGCAGGATGAGGGTACAGACACAAGGGAATATTTTCACAGTGCTGCACAAGACGTGTCGTGTGGGGAGCAAAAGTCTGATTTTCTAGTTTGCCAATCAGAATGCTTGAACAGAAGCAGGCCACTCTATCGGCACGCCTGGTGCCAAGATAACTGAGATTGCTTGTGATGTCCA
Organism: Denticeps clupeoides; assembly: GCF_900700375.1. NCBI lineage: Eukaryota > Metazoa > Chordata > Actinopteri > Clupeiformes > Denticipitidae > Denticeps > Denticeps clupeoides. The sequence goes on from NC_041710.1 coordinate 22,232,660, forward strand.
CCAATGGCCAGAAGTAAGTCATAAAATAATGACACTCAAAACACAAAGGGCAGGCGGGGCAGTTGAGTTCTCTTCTCCAAGATACAGACAACTAGTTAGCAGACATTTTATCTTTTCGCCTGTTTATTTCTCGTGAACACACGCTCTCCATTGGCTACCTCTTACGGCACCTCAATAATCAAGCTCCATTTTCTAACACACCGACGCTCTTTACCTAGACTCAAGCCTGGTCGTAAAGAGATAGCATCAAATCACAATGACAGGGCCGATTTGATAAACGCCATCGCCATCCGCTGCTAATTAGTAAATAATTGTCAAGTAATGCACCCAATCTAATTGTGTCATTTGTCACACTTCTCTGTCACTGCAAACAAATGCAGAGATAATGATCATTTAATAGAGGTAGCACCCCTGCCCACGACACACACTTCTTCCTGGCTAAAGTGAAATTTTTTAGTTTTTTTTTATTGGTTTTGACTCCTCCACAATCCACAATTTGCCTCAAATAAGATTGATGCCTATTGATGTGAACGGAGAAACTGCTGCTTTATGACATTATGCTGAAATTATTTTTGCAGCAACATTTGGTAAAATAACAGCAACTACATAATCAATCGGTCCGAGCGTAATCCTCCGCTTTTATGTGTTGTGAAAAGCCCACAATGGTGCATAGCAGTGTTTAAATGCTCCCCAACATGCACATTTCTGTTTTGTTCCAGTAAACTCCTCTCTTTCTGCTGGCATGAAGTGTGTGTGTGTGTGTGTGTGTGTGTGTGTGTGTGTGTGTGTGTGTGTGTGTGTGTGTGTGTGTGTGTGCTGGAGGGGAATGTTTTTTTTTTTCTATTTTGTTATGTGCACCACACTGGGTTAGAAAAATATGTCAAAATAGTCACAAAAGAGATTTTTTTTTCCACTTTTCTGAACCATAACCCTAACTCCACTGACACATTTTTGACACCGGGTCTTTGCAAAAGCATAAACAGGAGGAGAAAAACACACAAAATTGTGTATGTGCAGAAAGTTCGGCTTGTGCGTCGAGAGACGTGTAGCCCTCTCTCTGTCCCAACCGGCCTTAAATTGCGCGCAGGTCTTCATATGCATGCAGCACCCACCCTCCCAACTCAAAGATCTGCCATAAAACCGTTCCCTTATTTGAAACGGACTCACTGAGATGGGTGAGTGTGTAAGGAGGAGACTGCGCGGCAACCTAAGCCTCATAATTGTCCGGCCGGCCAAACGAGCGCAGGCACGCACAAAGCCCACGTCCGGACCCCCTCAGCGCACCTTACGCTCCATCCTCACCCTATGTGACTGTGCTGTGCTCTTGCGCCCCCTCCCTCTTGCCTCATCCCTCTGTTTTGCTGCTCAAACATGACAACATGAAAGACACACCTACAGATCCTACAGCTCTGACTGAGCCAACCGCTGCAGCTGTTAGCGGCCCACACAGAAATCTGCCAGCGCTCCCTTCTTTAACTCGAGCAGCACGGAGCTGCATTTGTATGCAGTTCAGTGCACAGCAAATATGATATTTGGCAGTCCAGCATCTAGACGTTTGCCAAATGAGAGCTGAATGTCAAAATTCATTGGAGGTAAAGGTCAGTGTTAAAATCTAATTGTTAACCATACTGGTATTTGAACTTGGATTGTCTATCTATCTATCTATGGACATCGCTAGCATACTTATGTCCCTAACTCTATAAATCTGGGTTACAAGCAGATTACAGCTGAAGATGCTGAAGCCACGCCCCTTCCTCGAGTGTCAATTGCAAATGAAGATGAAAAATGGATGCATCTAGCAGTTTTATGGGAACAGTACAGTCATATCCAGAATTAAGTTCAGAATTCAGTTCAGTTGTCTACCCGACAACAAACCTCATTCTTTTTGGTTTGCAACATAATGGTAATTAATTTGTTTGGATAAAATGCATTACTGACTAGCATAACCAAATACAATTTGGCCATTAACAATTAAGAGTAAAAATGCATTATCAGACAGTTTTTACTAGACTGTCTCATGTATTCGCAGGTGTAATAATTATGAAAAAGCATTAGGGGTGGGGTCATGCTAAAGGCGCATTTCATGAAAATGGCAAAACATTTCAATGAGAACAAGGTTCGACTCTGACCTGCCTTCAATTGTTTAGCATTGCCAACATTGTAAATGATGTGAAGAAGTCTGTGGATGATGCAGGTTGAAACACCCTTATTGTTGTACTTAAATGGAGCATAAATCAGCCCTAAGTGGTGGTCCGGTGCATCACAGGCCATGATTTATGGACTGGCCAAAGAAACCCTGATTGTGTTGAAAGTACACAGTCCTAGTGTTTAGTCCTAGTTTAGAAGAAATCCCCTCTGGGTTGTGACCTGGTAATGAGATCTTTCCCCTGAACAGACGGGTGGCCGGATGGCTGCAGCCCGGGCTGCGCTGCGCGGCGCGTCGCTGTCCGTTCAGCACCACGTCCAGCCTAATCCACCCTGATCCCGGGCGGTGAAATAAAGGGTTTCTTACCGGCCGAATGCCCCCGGTTGGTGGCGTCGTGGTCGCTGTCTCCCTGTTCGCTGTCGCCGTGTCCGCTGTCTTTGGAGCTCACGATGTCCGCTTCCTGAAACGCCGAGCTGAGGTGCACAATAAATTAAAAAGAAAAAGCGAAATCTTATGATTATACATTCTACATGTTATATAATGCGAACGTGATTTTTTTCCCCTTTTTTGGTAAGAAACGATCCCTGGTTGACCCTGCGCCATAAAACACATACGGGCTGGCAAGGTGTGTCGCAATATGGCGACACTCCGCGCTCACCTGTTAACCCGGCGGGGTCTGTCCACCAGGTAACTGAGCTCCGCTCTCTGGTGCTTGGTCTGCAAAAGGAAACGTGACACCATTATGGCAATTACGCGACAATGAGCAAGACTGAGATTTTACCCAGACAATTAAAAACTTAATTTTTCAAAAATAAAAAAGTCGGTCTAGTCGATTCCGCTTCCCCGATGGTCCGAAAAGTACCCGTTTCCGGCATTCGGGTCACATTTCGATACCCCGGTGCAACCCTAGTACGGTTTTCGGTCACGTGCTTTCCGTCCTCCTGTAGAACTGTGCGTGAACGGTGACGGCAAGTCTTCTCGTGCGCATTTCACGTCACGTCACATCTATTTTATCGGCTCTGAATACGGTCGGTTTATTTATCTGACCCTGCGTGATAAAAGTGTACTTTTAACTGACACGGTGCCCGTGGACCTCATCTTATCGACCGTGCGTAAAGTTGGTGCGGAGTCGCCTTTTGGGCGCTCTGGGGAAGGACACGGAGATGGGTGGGGTGGGGTGGGGTGGGGTGGGCTGCCATAGACCCCCCTTTGTTCGGGTGCGGGACTGCAGGGCCGTGCTCGGCATGTTTAACGTTACAGTGGCGTCGAATTCATGTGGCATCTCCTCTAAAGGTTAATCAGATTTCCCGCGCGTCCGAACGTGCTGTGACTTTGGAGACTCCTTGGGGAGGGGGGAGGGCGTCGTGGCTCTCCCCACGCAGACCACCCGCACTCACCTCGCTGGACAAAATGCTGCCGTTGGATATGATGTCCGGCTGCTGGTCGGTATATCCGGTCACGAGGGCCCCGCACGGGTTGTGCTCGGCGTCGGTGCTCCGGGACGGGCTGCAGGGCTTCAGGAACATGAGGTCCGTCTTGGCGGACTCGGGGGTCAGACACACCTGGTAGCAGTAGTTCTGGTTCTGGTGGTGCGAGCCGAAGCCGCCCGACTCCTCCACGGGCACCTGCGGCCCGCAGCCGCCGCCGCCGCCGCCCCCCCCCGCCGCCGGCGGCCACGTTGGCGCTCTGCACCAGCATGATGTCCGACTTGCTCAGCTTCTTCTTGCGGCCGCGCGCCTGGCGGCCGCAGCAGCGCGCGCACCCCGCCCCGACGCCCCCCGCGCAGCAGTCCCCCGCCAGGCACGTGTAGATGCTGAGCTTCTTGTCCTTCTGGCAGCGCACGGCCAGCACGATCATGGCCAGCAGGAAGACGAAGGAGACGGAGCCCAGCGCGATGATGAGGATGAGGGTGAGGTCCAGGGAGCCCTCTTTGGACTTGGAGGAGCCGCGGTCCCCGCCGGGGCCCTCGGCCGCCACGCTGTCCACCAGCAGCACGGACACGGTGGCCGTGGACGACAGGGGCGGCTGGCCGTGGTCGCGCACCTCGATCAGCAGGTCCGTGGGGTGCGCCGAGTCCCTCTTGCTGGAGACCCTGCGGGCGGTGCGCAGCTCGCCGGTCCTCCAGTCCATGCGGAACATGCCCTGCTCGTTGCCGCGCAGGATGCTGTAGGAGAGGCGCGCGTTCTCGCCGTCGTCCGCGTCCGTGGCCACCACGCGGGTCACCAGGTATCCGGGCTCCGCGGAGCGGGGCAGGTGCTCCTTGGCGGTGCCGTTCCTGGCCGGGGGCGCGACGATGGAGGGCGCGTTGTCGTTCTGGTCCACGACGATGACGTTCACCGTGGCGTTGGACACCAGCGCGGGGCTCCCATAATCCCTTGCCTGGACCATGAAGCTGAAGTCTTTGATCTGTTCGTAGTCGAACGAGCGCACGGCGTACACGTAGCCGTTCTCGTCGTTGATCGACACAAAAGTTTTCACCGACATGCCCTGGATGTCGCACTCCAATATGGAGTAGTTAACGTGCGCGTTCTGCCCCACGTCCGGGTCCAGCGCGCTGACGGCGTAGATGTACGCGCCCGGCACGTTGTTCTCCGTCACGTACACGTCGTAGACGGGCTGCGTGAACCTGGGCGCGTTGTCGTTCTCGTCCGAGACGTGCACCTTGATGGACTTGCTGGAGGCCAGGGACGGCAGCCCTCTGTCCTTGGCCACCACGGTGAGGGTGTACGCGTCCGCGCCCTCCCGGTCCAGCGGCCCGTCCGTCACGATGGTGTAGTAGTTCTTGAAGGAGGGCTTGAGCTTGAAGGGCACGTCGCCGAGCAGCTCGCAGCCGACCTGCCCGTTGTCGCCGGAGTCGCGGTCCGTCACGCTCAGCAGGGCGATGACGGTGCCCGGCGCCGCCTGCTCGCTCACCGACTCGGTGACGGTGCTGAAGCTGATTTCGGGGCTGTTGTCGTTCGCGTCCACGAGCTTGACCAGGACCTTGCAGTGCGCCGGCACCGCGTTGGGACCCAGGTCCTTCGCCTGGACGTAGATCTGGTGCGTGTTGCTCTCCTCGTAGTCCACCTCGCCCGTCACCTCGATCCTGCCGGTGCGCGGGTCGATGCTGAACAGGTCCTTGACGCGCGGGGGGTTGTGGCTGCTGAGGGAGTACACGATCTCGCCGTTCTGGCCCTCGTCCATGTCGGTGGCGTTCAGCTGGAGGACCAGCGTGCCCGGCGGCGAGTTCTCGCGCAGGTGCACGCTGTACACGGACTGGTCGAAGACGGGCGCGTTGTCGTTGGAGTCCAGGACTCGGACCACCAGCAGCGCGGTGCCGGTGCGCTGCGGCGTCCCGCCGTCCACCGCGGTCAGCACGTAGCGGTGCACCGCCTGCTGCTCCCGGTCCAGCTGCCGCTCCAGCACCAGCTCGGCGAACTTGTTGCCGTCGCCCTGCACCTGCACGTCCAAGTAGAAGAAGTTGTTGGTGGTGATGGCGTAGGTGCCGAGCGCGTTGGTGCCCACGTCCGGGTCGAACGCGTTCTCCACGGGGAAGCGGGTGCCCGGCGTGGCGCTCTCGGTAATCTCCACGGTGATGTCGGTCTCGGGGAAGCTCGGGGGGTTGTCGTTAATATCCAGCACCTCGATCTCCACCCGAAAAAGCTCCAGCGGGCTCTCCAGAAACACCTCAAGGTGCAGGAGGCACGGGATCGTCTGCTTGCAGATCTCCTCGCGGTCGATCTTCTCGTTCACGTACAGCACCCCGGTCTCCAGATCCACCTCCAGGTACGGGGTCCTGGAGCTGGGCACCGTCTGGAAGCGACGGGAGGAAAGTTTGGTGATGTCCAACCCCAGGTCCTCGGCGATATTCCCCACCCGGGTACCGTGCTCCTGCTCCTCCGCGACAGAGTAGTGCAGTTGCGAAAGCCCTCCATCAACGACCGAGAGTAGGAGAAATATCAAAATCATCTCCAAAACAACAAGTACTCTTCGTTTTTTTTTTTTTTTTTTTTTTTTTTTTACTCCGTCTTCTGGTGGCGCCGCCCGGATTAGGAAAATCCCATCGCGTCTGTCCGTGGAAACGCACTTTCCGCAGAAACAATCCCGCAGCGTGAGGTCGCTTCAGAGCCTGTAGTCAGAGCCATCGGGTCCCCTCGCCGACCCCCGCCAGCCTTTTCAGCGCATCACACGGAGATCCGGGAGTTTGGGGATCAGAGTGAACATCGCCGGAGGGGGAAAAGAGGGCTGGAGCGCAACTCTTTCCGGGGGGGGGGGATACTTTTTTAAAAAATGAAAGAAGGCAGAGACCAAAAGAAAATAAAAAAAATCCCGATGATCCCACTTCTATGCTGTTTCTTTTTTTAATTCTTATTTTCAGGCTGGACGGTGACCGGGTGAGCGCGCGGGAATCCGGCTCTGCGCTCGGGTCGACTTCTGGCTGCCGAGTGATCGTCCGTCCGCGGTTTTGCGCACGGGCTCCTCCTCCCGCCAGCCAATAGAATGCGCCGCCGCCCGCCGGCGAGGCGCGCGATTGGCCAGCCGCCACGTCAATCAGACCTCATTATCGACCCCGCCCCCACCCCGCTTTTAGCAGCAGCCGCCTCGCTGGGAGGGAAAGAAAATAACATTAATTGGTTTACTTCTCTAGCCAAAAATAAAATGTAAGTATGACGTTAAACATGATAATAATAATACTAATAAATTGTGTTGTAATTAAACATTTTATTGTAATTATAAAAAATATAATGTTCACGAATGATGGAAGGGTAATTACGTGAAATGGCCCGTGGCTGTCGGGTCCCGTGTAATAAACAGCGGGGGTTTCTGGGGGCCCGGTGGCGGCGCGCGCGTTTTGCCATGCCGCGCACGGAGCCCTCGGTGCGCGCGCACCGCTGGCAAGTTCGCGCGCCGGAGCTCCTCTTGTGGGATAATGAGATTTTTGTCGCGTCGTCCGTTATTTACCGGCCACTTTCAACATTTAAACCAGTCGCCGCCCCCTGTCTCTTCCCGCGAAATGAGCAGTTTATATTCCGCCGCTCCACCGCGCGGGAATGAGACGCCTGGTTAAAAAAAAAATAAAAAGAAAGAGAGAGGAAAGAAGACGGAGTCGTGTTCGCGGTCGCGGTCGCCTCTCCCGCCTGCGTCCCGAGACGAGTCAACTTCTCACGCTCGCAGCCTGACTTGGCGTCGCAAGGCGCGGGGGTTTGCGCCGTTTATCACATGCCTCACACGCCCTCTAGCGGTCAAAGCGGGGCAGCGACGCGGCCGTTCACGCCCGAATCATTGCGTAACGACGCACACTACTGACGGCCACGCACTACTCAACGCCGTCTCTCGTCTCGAACACACACTTCAGATCATTTTTTCTTATAAATATGCATGCACGTTCATTCACACAGGGCATACCGGGCAAATATATATATATTTTTATTTACATTTACAGCATTTAACAGACGCCCTTATCCAGAGTGACTTACAGTAGTTATAGGGACAGTCCCACCCTGGAGACACTCAGGGTTAAGTTCAGGGACATAATGGTAGTAAGTGGCATTTCTGGTCCATAGGCAAGTGTGTTACCCACTAGGCTACTACCACCCATATTTCCACACCAAATGTAAGTAATGCTTCCATTACATTTACATTTACAGCATTTATCCGAAGCCCTTATCCAGAGTGACTTACAATCAGTAGTTACAGGGACAGTCCCCCCCTGGAGCAACTTAGGGTTAAGTGTCTTGCTCAGGGGCACAATGGTAGTAAGTGGGATTTGAACCTGGGTCTTCTGGTTCATAGGCGAGTGCGTTACCCACTAGGTTACTACCACCCAGTGCATTTCTACTTTCTACTACAACAAACTATTTCCATGTTTCTCCATGTTTAACCCATCAGTTCAGACATAAATCTATATGTGTGTAGGTGCAAAAACATTCATGAGTTTATTATATTATTAGCTACGATGGTACTATAATTTAATTTCAGTTGACTACCAGTTATTTTAAAAAAAGACAAAATGTTCAATGCTAATAATATTAATAAGCACCGTGAAACATAAAACACAAAGCATACATCCGTCTCTCCGGTTTTGTGATATATCAATGTTTGAGCAAATTTAAGGCACGTGCAGTTAGCTTAATGCCTTTTCCTTTAGAGAAGCTATTCAATTTGGGAAAGTCATGCGAAGACACATGCAAACACTTGCCTATGAACCGGAAGACCACAAAGTCACAGGTTCAAACCCCACTTACGTCCACTGTGTTCCTGAATAAGATTAGATTAGATTAGATTCAACTTTATTGTCATTACACATGTACAAGTACAGGGCAACGAAATGTAGTTTCGAAATGTAGAATAAGACACTTAACCCTGAGTGTCTCCACTGTCCCTGTAACTTTTGCACAAAAAAGGGCTCTGGCCTGATAAATACTGTAAATGTAAATGTACTGGAGTTGGTCAGTTGTTGATTTCTTTGGAACAGAGCTGATTTTCTCTTTTTATTGATATCTGCTTTGCTTCTAGAGGATCTCACAAGTATACAGAGGTGGCAATTATACAGCGAGCTGACAGAATTTAAGATTCTGCAGCCTCGCCTCAGTTTGATTACGTTATGTCTTTAGGAAAATGTGTCATTACTGTGACCAAAGCAGCATAATCCTGAATCTGATGTGTTAGCCGGGAGGGAGAAAATGAAACTGCTCCGTATGCACAGTGGGAGACATACACTCGAAGGAAGTGTGTCCTTTTGTTTGCCTCGAGCCCATGTGCGACAGGCCAAAATGCATTTGTGTGCATGTGTACAGAGTACGAAATACTACGGGCATCTTTAAAACGACCAGGGGAATCTACAGCGGAAGTGATATTTTTTCCCGGGAAATCTAGTCCATTCTGTGAACCTCACACCTCCTCAATCAGAGCCCTACTGGGGCTGACACCTTTAAAGTCTCCATCACCACCATGCTCAAACAGATTCAGCTGGTCGGCAGCCAGCGGGAGTGCAGGCCAAAGGCTCTTAAGTTAAATCAGAGTTAAGTGTTGTGACACTCACGGAACGCACACTCAGAATTGGGTGTAAGAGTATAAAGGGGACATTTCCGCGGTCGCTACGTAAGACGTGGGAGGTTTATATCAGGGGGGTTCACAAGCGCAAGATTCATCCTGATTGAAAGTTCTGGTAATCTTTTTTGTTAAACGAATATTCTTTTTGGTCCATGGTTCCTAAGATAACATAAAAATGTCATTGTGACGGTCAGTGACGCAGCCATGGACAAGCGTTATTATGGGGGGGACAAAACGACATGAGGAAGAAAGTCGACAAGACACTGGCAGATTGGGAAGATTTGAATTGTGATGTTTTAGGGGAAATCTGCACCCCATCGAGTATCGAGTACCCCAATTCTTATTTAATACTTAAATATACGCTATCAGTCAAAGGTCTGGACATGCCTACTCATATACGGGTCTTGCATTTTTTGAACATCATTGAACAAAACTGAAGACACAGGACTATGAAATAACACACATGTATTAAACAAATAAAAAATACAGCAAACAAGACAAAAAGTTGAACATTTGAGTCTCTCCAAAGCAGGCTCTCACACTCTTGGCTTCTTCCACCATCGTAATTTAGACAAGAGGGATTGTTTCCAACAGTCCTGAAGGTTTAAGCTGAACACTTATCTCATCACTCTGCTTCAAAATTACTAAATATGTTTCTTGCATTGGATTCTTCAAAATGGCTCCATCTTAGTTACCATAACTGACACAGCCCAGGGGCTTCCAACATTTTGACTGGTTGTGTATACCAGATTTTAATGCATTTTTAAAATGACTATGGGCTGAAACAATCAGGTATTTGGCAACACTGCTTGCAGCACTTGACATATTAACAGGGACTGCTTTAAATCATCCAGAATGAGGAAGTGGGGTGTGTGGGAGTTGTAAACCATCGCCTTGGCTGGGTGGGTAGTTGGTTCCGCCTGTACAAGATACAGATAATGAGCAAGCAGTCCTTTCTTGTTTGTATCTGTTTATTTCTGTAAATCATGGAGACATACTGCATCATACATTAGCGAACATGGCCCAAGTGCATTTGAGTGCTTTGAAAATAGGGATTGGAAGGGATTAAAAGACACGAGGAAACTGAAGAGATGTGATTTACGATGGGCTATTTCTTCTGGAGACGAAAAAGCAAGAGAAAACAGTGTGGTCTTAGACAGCAGGTGCAAAGTGTTCAACATCAGAGATGCCGCTCTGTGTACTCGAACTCAAGGGGGTCCCCTGTGTACCTGAAATGGATGACCACCCAAACAGCTTCCAGCCAGTTGTGGGCCAGTGGTCAGAAAAGGCTCATTAACAGGAGAGGTGATGGGAGGCTGGAACAGAGCCTGAAAAGTGGTGTGTCTTCGCTTGTAAATGTGTGTGTGTGTGTGTGTGTGTGTGTGTGTGTGTGTGTGTGTGTAAATTTAAACACACGTACATGCACGTTGGTGTCAGCTCTAATGAAGTGGGTTTGCTTCCAGTTCCCGCAAGCTTAAAATGCTGATGTGACAATACGCCATGGACACGGTCCCAGATGTGCGAAGAGCTGGGCGGAGGGGGGTGGTTGCGGCTATGATTACCGCTGGAATAATAATAAACAAGGGAACAATTCATCAGCCGTCACCGGGATTTTAATTAATTACAGGAAGAAGACAAGGTCACTAGCTGGTTTGCAACAATTGCTGAGGAAGAGATCAATGCAATCTAACATGCCTTGTAGTGTGTGTGTGTGTGTGTGTGTGTATGTTCCGGTGTTCTTTGTCCACATACTTTTGTCTTTTGTCAAGCCTTTGTGTAATTACTTAAATGTGTTTCCAAAAAGCACAAAAATGTGGTGAATTAAGTGCATGAAAGTAATTAGAACATCCAATTTCATTCAACATACTGTCCCAAAGGGTGAAATGTTTGTGTGTCCCAACAGTAGCAAGATACAGAATTGTGATGCTGAAGCTGCTTAGATGGTCCAGCAGTTACATTTGTTCCTGCACAATTGCTTTACGGATTTGCTCATAAAATCGTCAAAACACCTAAAAAGTAATCTAATAAAGGTCTGCTGCCGCTATTCTTTTAATCAGACAGATGCAACCTTTTTTTTTCCGTTCATCCTCACTCCCTCACAGGCTGCTCCTGGTGCTCCAGGCTGGAGTGGAGTCACCTCTCACACGGACTGGAGAGCCTGTGGCTGAGTGCACGTAGGAGAGCAAAACCCTCAAATTGATGGCATCAAGTGCTCGTGTAGGTGGTGCAAAATCGGCTTCACTCTGGGGACATTATGTAGCATATTAAATCAACATTTCTCCTCATCAACATATCAGCGTATGGCCACTACCGTGCACATACGCTCTCAAACGTGTTTTGCATAATGAGATGTATACATGGGTGCATATGGCATAAGACAACCTTAAAAAAAAAACGAATAGTAAAATATTTCACGCAGTTTTTTTGCAGTTTCACACTGAATGTGCATGAAGCCTTCATTTGGGGCTTTTTATTTTGTTGTTTTATAGTCTCGTTCAGCAGTAGCTGTCGTTTGTTGTCTACCTTCAGATGTACACAATGGGTGGTAGTAGCCTAGTGGGTAACACACTCGCCTATGAACCAGGAGACCCGGGTTCGAATCCCACTTACTACCATTGTGTCCCTGGGCAAGACACTTAACCCTAAATTGCTCCAGGGAGACTGTCCCTGTAACTACTGATTGTAAGTCGCTCTGGATAAGGGCGTCTGATAAATGCTGTAAATGTAAATGTACACAATGATCTGTGCTTTTGGTTTAAACCGGTTTACATCCTTCATTTGGATGTACATGAATTGGTATTAGCAGGCTTGTTGCATATGGATGCATAACGAATGCTGCATATTTAAAAAAGAAAGAATTCCATTACACTACATTTCCAGAAAAAAAAAGACTCCAGCTTTTGTCCAATAAGACAATTACCTCTGCTCTTCCTCATTAATGGATGGTAAGTACTGCAGTTTGAAACTTCTTATTTGAATATCACCTTGAGGGAGGAATTAAAGGGAATGATGAGTGATAGCTCTGCTTCCCTGCTTGCTCACCCCTCCCCACGCATACATACGCTCACGTGACAGGTTTGAAGAAAAAAAAAGTAACACAGAGAAGTAGTCAGAGGTCAGATCTCATTGGTTGTAAAATATGCACGCGCTCTACTACTGAACGCATGGTTGCATGCAAGGCCTTGTAACGCGGGTGTGAAGGACACTGCAACCTGCAATGCTGACGGATAGCACCATCCTACCCATTGCCTTGCTTTCTTTTTTTCGTGTTATTTATTCTTTTGTTGTGGACCCAGAGAGTCAAGAAATACGGTTTGAGGTAAAGGGAGAAAGCGGAGAAAAGATAAATGATTAAGTCATATGTTTATCATTTTAATATAATGCATTGCTGTGCTACATAATGGAAATCACATTAAACCATGAAATCTTTGGGGATTTTCTTCTCCCACGGACTTTATACATTCAAGCCGAATTTTCTGGATAGTGCATGATCACTTGATTTAATGGTGTGATTGTATAGAGGTACTTTAAGAACAATGATTGATAATTAACACAGAGCCACTGCTGGAGAACTCTCGCTTCACAGTTGCATCCATTGTCTTCTGTGTTAATGGGTCCTTCTATCCGAGACAGAGCTTGGTTAATTATCATGCCATCATGTCAAAGGAAAAGTGCCTGTCATTTAACCCTGTAACCCAGGAGGTTAAGCATCATAGACAGCTGCTCATCATCTACTGAGCAGGCTTCTCTCAAAAGTCATTTCCTTAGACAAGACTTGTTTCTAGCATTCAGAAAAAAACATAATGGAACAATGTTTCTAAAAACATATCTCCCAATTGTTTGGATATGTAGGTGGGTCCTTTTAGAACTCCAATGATACACACAGGCACAATTACACAAATACACAATTGATGTGACAGGCCATAAATCTATATGTCTTCAAGTAATGTTTTCTTTAATAAAAAAGAAAAGGTGTCATAAGACCAATGGCTCCAAGATAAAAGTATGTTAATTACTTAATATAATGTATTAATAACACAATGTTATGATGTATCACTTATAGACAATTAGACAAATTTGATATATTACTTACTGATGTTTTTGTCAGTTTTCTGTACAAGCCAGTAAAATGATTCCTGCATGTAAGGAAATCTGAAATCCTCTACGCATGATTCAGGGAACTAATGAACTAATTTTTGCTGTATAAAGGGTCATATCAAATGGTAAGCTAATGTCACGTCAAGCTCATTTTCAGTGACCATTATGTCAGAATACAACAGCAATGTAGAGCAAAAGGAAATTAAGCAAGCTGAAAGTTTTCAATTGCAGTGTTAAGATTTTTGATCAAATCTGTGGTCATATTAGATCTAATGTCCATTATTTACTAAATCATAAAGTTTAATTGCTTACCTTTCTTCGCATGTGATCGTTCAAGTCTGCGATAGTTACGAAGTTTTAAAGACCTTTCAATTTTCAGATTGCATGGATATGTTGTGCCTGCAGTACATCTACAGTCAAGGAAACACTACTTTATATATCTTGGATTTACATTGGATAAAAATAATTATCCATTGCTCGCTACCTCACTTATATTCCTGGTCAGGGGGCATAATTTGACCGTTCTATCTTTTCACTGTAATTATTTTAGAATTATAAAAATGCAACATACCATGCCCAAAGGCAAATTTCAGCATTGGACTCTGAGGTATTCCTCAAGAAGGTCAATGTCAAGAGTCAAGTAAACTGAGTGCCTCAAGGTTAAAATTTCTGTCTGGGCAGAACTACCATACAATTAATATTCACAGGCAGTTAAGAGTATTCCAGTTGAATTTCATCTCCTTGTTTTGAACCACATGAGATATCCTCTCTATATCATTATAAATTGGAGTTGGCTAGCTGCTACCAACCCTCTCTGGGAAGACGTGTTGTTGTCCATCTCACTCAGAAGCATATGCTGATGATGTTCATAACCAAGTGGGATCTTCAAAGAAAAAAATATCCACATAATGTAATGGTAGATGCATTATAATTTCGAATCTTGGAGGTGCATACAACAGTTTTTTTATTATTTTAAGTAAGTCTCACACTGTGTTATGCAACATGAATGTCTACTGATTGACATTGTGAAACACAGCACAGCACACAACTAAATGTGATCTCAGCTTTTAACCCATCACCCTTGGTGAGCAGTGGGCAGCCATGAAAGGCCCTCAGTGGCACCTTGGCAATCTTTTGATTTTGGATCCATTTCCTTACCTGCTAGGCCAACAGAAACTAGAATAGAATGTTGCTATAATAAAAATATTTTTTTGTTATAAATAGACATACAGTGAGGTAGGGTGGTGCTACCTCAGGTTTGGCTTTCTAGCATCCAGCAGTGAGGTTCTGTATTAAAAGAGAGAGGTCTCTGCGTTTTAGCAAGATCCTGTTGTGGTGAAGAATCTGCTGGAATGAATATTTGTTCGGTTTTGGTGGGATTGAGTTTTAAATGATGGGCTGACATCCAAGGTGAAATGTCAGTTAGACATGCAGAGATCTTGGGGGAAGCATGTACATCTGAGGGAGAAGATGAGTTGTGTGTCATCAGCATAGTGTTAGGATAACCCGTGTGAGAAAACAACTTCACCAATTGATCTTGTCTATAGGGAGAAAATGAGAGGGCCGAGTACTGAGCCCTGAGGGAACCCAGTGGGGAGTCTGTGTGAAGCAGATGTGGATCCTTTCCAACTCACTTTTTTAGACCGCTCATCAAGGTAAGAAGCAAACCACTGCCATGCTGAGTCCAAAAGTCCAGGAAATCTTCAGGATAGGTTGAGGAGAAGGCAGCAGTTGTAGCTGTATTCTGGTGGGATATCCAAGAGTCTGTTAATTCCAAGGAGTCCAGGGAGTGGAGAGTAGTGACGGAGACATGAAGTCAGATTTTTTAACAGCAGAATGGCGGTTCGAGAGCGCTCCTACTACCCTGGTTTGAGATGGCAATAGGGGGTAGATGAGGTTGCTGGTAACAAAGAGTCTGCAGCTTGAATACATTTTTGTCACAATCCGGTCCAGAAGGGGCTACTCTGGATTCGGAGTTCGGACCGGAGTTTTGTGTTCGCCATGTGTTATTATGATTCCTGATTGTTTTCACCTGTATCTGCCCGTATAAAGCTGCCCTGTTCCTCGTTGTTTGGTGATGTTTCCCTTGTCATGTGTTCCATGTTATAAACCCCAATCTTGTGACGTTGTGCGTTTGTGTCCTCCTTACCTTGACATGTCCAGCCACGTGACAGTTTTTCGAAGCTTGTAAGAGATGATTACTGGGATAGGTTTCAGACACTTAGTAGTCTGTTAAAAGGGATCAGGTGAAAATGGAAGATGGAGAGAACATACACGTTTTGGATCAAAAGGCTGCTACAGACCCTAATGATAAATTTTGATAATACTGCACAAAAAACAATCTACCTTTGATATACACCACACAATTGTTAGTGAAAGTGATTAGTTGTCACATGTGAAACAGTACAGCACAAAACCCAGTGCACACTGTGACATGTGGCATCTGCATTTAACCCACATCTGCATTTAACCCACATCTGCATTTAACAGTGGGCAGCCATGACAGGCACCCAGGGAGCAGTGTGGGTACCTTGCTCAGTGGCACCTCATTGGCACATTGGCAACATTCCGATTAGGGGGTCTGTTTCTTAACCCACTTGGCCCTATTAGTCATACACAATCCTAGTCAACACTGCCCCTGTTAGTCATACACAATCCTACAAGTGAGCTTATAAACTGTCAGTAAACAAAATTAAGATTCCTGCCTTTTCAGAATAGACAGATATAGTAATGGACTTGACGCACTCAGACAGTAGTCAGATATGAAAAGTATTTTTCACCTTTTGAAATGCAGGTCTGTTCAAGGTTGTCAGTTTCATTCAAATGAACAATACCAGTGGTTCTCTTGTTTTTCAGGTGTGCATACAGATGAAGAAAGTAGTAAGGAATCACAGCAATTAATTATACAGAGCACACACAGCACTTCTGTTGGCATTGAAAACATTCATTTTTGAAGGACAAAGCATCTTTTTTTGTATAGGGCATCACTGACCTTTTTGCTGGGATTTTGATGCCGGTGAGGGAGAAGCTCTTGTCCTTCTGCACTCAGGGTTTGCACGGTGGAATTTTAATACAGACTCCAGCTAGTCAAAGCCATGCCCGTCAAGGCTGGGGGGGTTGGGAGCAGGTTGAAAGGCGCAATGGCAAATGCATGATAAGTGGCTGGCATGTTGGCTTGTCCCTCTCCACTGAACGTCATTTGCAGCTAATTATTAAATTATATCCCTGTCTGCCTGGCGAAGCCAGGGCCTCGAGTTCCAGACACCGCTAACAAAGACCCAGAGTCTCCCAGGTATTTGCAACTCCCCTGTGGATTCAGCGCTGAAGCAATTTGTCTAGCGAGTGGATTTTTGTAAAGGGAAATCTACCCAGCTGTGACCAAATCAGTAAACTGATGTTTATTATTAAAATATTTAATCATAATCAGAATTTATAATGGGACCAACAGCTATCTTATCGCAGAGAAAAACTTTGTGAAGTTTTTCATTTTTGCAATCATTTGTAAAAAATGAAAAACAATTTGGGGGAAAAAACGCTGTGATGAAATAGTGGACAACTCATTGCTTAAGCTACAAGGCTTAAATGTGTAATTTGTCCCATAATTAGTTTAGTCTTTAACCAAACAAAGATGTGACTGCTCCGGCTCTGAGGAATTGATTTGCTTTCAGTACATGACGTTTCTCTCATGGATACGGATTTCTTTTAGGGGATAAAGATGATGGTTAAATCACACAAAGGCCCGATTCCATTGCAAAATTCCATGTGATGACCTTGAGAATTGCGTTGACCTTGTCTATCTGACTCCATTAATTATTTGCAATATATTTAACTCATCTGACCTGGACATACAGAGGCATGGCACAATAGAGGTTACATGACTTAACAGTTTCTAATTAATTAACTAGCAATAAGGTAGATTACTATTGAAGTTACATGGCAATATTGTATGCAAAAACGGTACCAATGTTACTGAAAAATCCATATTAAAGGAAGGGAGAAAGAGATAGAGGAAATGAGAGCGAAAGCAGGGCGCCAAGCTCCAAAGAGGGAGCTTACACCTTAGAGAAGGGGGATGGAAACAAGCCCAGAAGCTAGGGGAAAAGCCCCTGATGGAGGAGGACAAGAAGAGACCGCAACCTTCAAAAGAACTTTTATACATGGCATTTGACTCCCAAAAAGGTTTCACAGACCAATCAGATTGTCCTTTGGGGTTTGTGCTCTGTCCAGAGAGGAGTCCTGATACAGGAATACAGTGGTCATCCACTTTCCCATCATGGCACCTCAGGCCATTTGGTGTCCTTTTGACTGAAAAGATTATTTACTTTTTTCCATATTTGAATTAATTTACAAAAACAAGCAGTAATAATAAGTATAGGTAAACAAACAACATCAATGTGGATTATGCACATAAATAGGATTACACATGAAGGTATTTCAGATCCACATGCTAATATTCTTCTTTGCATGCTGTGGTTTGCAGTGAAACATTTAGAGGCAGCAGGAGTGGCAGTTTCACACCTAGAGGTTGATGATGGTATAATTTTCATAAAGTATTGTCTTCTCTCACTGCAGCCAGTTGAGATTTACACTCACATTTACAGGGGGGGGGGATAACACATCCTGATTTGCAGCTTGCAGGGTACAAATGCTTGTTGATAGGATGCTACTGTCAAGACTGCATCTTTTCATGTGTTTTATAAAGTTAAACGACTAATATTAGGCTACTTAGAGCATGGACCTTTTGAAAAGACAGATAATGCACATTTACTGTGTCAACTTTTATGACCTGGGAGGTGATTGACAAGGACAAATGAAGCCTACTCTAAACTGGTTAAATAGGGTCATGGATAAAAAGAAGCAACAATCTATTCACAGTACATTTATGGGGTAGTGGTGGCCTAGTGGGTAATCTAAAAGTTGCCGATTCAAATCCACTAAGCACAGTACCGTCACCACACACTGCTTCCAAGGCGCCTTTCATGGCTGCCCACTGATCACCAAGGTGATGGGTTAAAAGCTGCAGTGTTTCATAATGACAATCACTTCACTTTTACTTTTACTTGCACATTTAAGGTAAGTGGAGAATGTCCTTGTCTTAAGTTTCTATCAGAGTATACATTATGTCATGGATTCAATAAACCCAGAATTCAGGTTCCAAAACTGAACCTAGCCATCTATCCAAACCATCATATGTTCTGCGTTGTCTGTTTTCATGTGTTTTTTAAAGGTTTTGGCAGGACCTTATCCAGAGCAACTTACAATCAGTAGTTTAAGGGACAGTTTCCCAGGAGCAACTCTGGGATAACACTGCACTCTCATCACACATAACACTCTCATCATTAATTTCATCCATTTTCCCAGAATCATTACTTTCTGTCTCTTCTAGGCTGTTGTACAGTTAATTTCCAAGGTTCAGTGAATTCAATATGAATAGACTGTAATTAAATGGCGTCCAAGAGCTAATCATCAAAACCTGGTTGGCTGTTGCCCAGCTCTCTGCTGGAACACAATACCGATGCGGAACGCGTCGCCTCATTCTCCACGGTGCCTGGCTCCCCCTTGATGCCATTCCTCAGGGATAACGACAGCATCCCAGTGCCATTGGTAGACCCTTCTCCTCGAGTGATCTAATTCATTCTGATACGGGTCCCCGGTGCAGTTCACCATTCCCTAACCCCCTTTCAAAACACATTTGAACTCCTATCGAATAAACTGCCATACGATAATGGCAGGGGACAAGGCTATGGCCTGGCATCCTTTCCACCCTTCAAATTAGAACACTTCCAGAAGGTAATTATCAACTGTAGGTGCGCCGGGGGTCAACTTAATTACATCTTCCATGTCACATACCCTGCATAGCCTTTGCCAACCGTCGTTTGCACATGAAGTCTAATGAGGCGGTAATTAGGACCTAGCACATCTAGGCACACTCTGTGTCTTCCTCGGAGATTGGAGCAAATCCATATGCCATCCTGGTTCCGACATATTATCGATCTCAAAAATTTCAATTAAAGAGTCATAGAGGAGAAAAGCACACTGACACAGAAACCACTGAAGATTTCTTTTTGGGGGGTTCATGATTAACTTTTAACAAAAAGTTTTTAATACAGTATATCTGTCTGGAATATGTGTTAGGTTTGGGGGAGGGTACTGGTGTTTAATATTAATATTAATGATATGAGGAAAGAACAATATGTAGGCAGGCATAGAAGAATAATTTACCCAACACTCTGGCTTCTGACAGAAATTGAGGGGTTAATGACACCATGTAGTTTTATGTCCTGCTAAGCAAAAAATTCTCTATAAAGCCACACGTTCCTTTTTTGAATCACAGGCTCCTGATTTGGAGCACACAGACATACCTCAATACAATGATAAAAGCTGTCAAGTGTCTACCACGCTGGCAAGAGTGAACTTTGGAAGCAGTCTTTTTCCATCTCGAGTCCTGCTAGTTCGGCATACTTAGCAAATGTGTCGCCTGTTGATTGATCCGTGCAGCTCTATACATCACAACGTGACAGCAGTCAAATGAGGCAGAGCACCAGGAACCCTTTGAGATTGACAGGGTGACATAAAACCCACTTTTGACACCAGAACGGAGAAAAAAGGAGCGCACCCGGGTCGTCTCTGTGTATTTATTGTTGTAATATATGCTTGGAGGTGCAGCCCATAATCCTCTGGTATTAAAGGGATCCTAGAAACTGAGGTATTAAGTGACAAAATGAGGAGCTGATGAATGGCATGTGCCACCTCAGGCTGGAGGAGGCTGAACCCAACTGTTAAATGCTGACTGACGGCGCGTGGTCCTGTTAACTGCTAGCAGTGCCAGTCTGATTATGCGTGAGTTCCTTACCCACTACCAAAGGTCTGTCTTTCATCACTTCTCTCAAACACACACACACACACTGTATTTGCTGTATTTATACATTTCCAGAGGCCAGGCTATATTTGCTGCTATGCAAATGCATGCAAACTACAGTCATTAGGGTGACCGGGAATTTTGTTTTGTAAAATGAATATAATGTGCCAGCAGTGCATTTGTCATGGTACCTACTTCAGTTCTTGGGTGGAATTACATTTCTGTTTTTTAATATAGTAGAAAGTAGCTCTGCATCATGACCAAAGAAACACTGTTTCTTAGCAACATCTAGTATGCACAAGCTCTGATCATGAAATAAAATGTTAGCCCAGCAAATGTAGGTGGAGACAAATCGCAGACAACTTGTGGAAATCTGTAACCCTTTCGTATCAACTACATTAATCTCAATGAAACAATGACTCCTGGTTTACTGCTACAAGCAAAGCCCACACATAGATAGGTGTGGTGGTGGACTGGCAGCCATATGTAATCAGTGTCTTGGAGCAAAGTTTGCATATGATTAATTTGATGTACTGATTATGAAAATTGCTGGTACTGGCACTAGATAGAAGTATGATCATCAACTGGTTTTGGGAATTATATAAAACCACCAGGTCCATGCTTTTCTAAATGATTTCTTAGATATCCTGACCAAAAGAGTGGTAGACAATTACAAGCTCATTCTAGTCAGAAACTTTAATGTTAATGTTCTTCACTAATTCCATTTTTAGAATTTATTAAACATCTTCTTTAAACCTTATGGCCAGCCAATCTCCCAGATTCTCCAGAAGACTAACAATTTTTTGGGGGGGCAATGGTTGTCAAAACCGGACAAGCCTGGAAGGGCAGTCTTCAAAATATGTCGACATATCTGTGTTCATTGATAGAATGATTTTTTTGTTTGACACCATGGATAAATTAACAAGAGCTAATGAGATTAGAAAACTGTCCTTTCTTGTTATCCTCTTGTTCTTCTTTATCTTCAATAAATCCTGTGGATATATTTTATGTCATATCAGCAAACTACGTAGCTATAGACCTGAAAAAAAAATTATTGTCTTTAGACACAATCATCTCTGTAGCTAACTGCAAATCATGGACCTAAATAAAAGGTAGGTCACTTGATCTGTCACTCATAAGACAGAGGCAAAATTGCAGTGAGGTTTAATAAGGAACAAAACATAAACCAGAACTGAAAGAAGGCATGCAGGCCAAACTTAACTAAACTCTAAACTGGGTGTTTAAATAGAACCAAGAGTACACACAGACACATGCACCACAGATGAGAAAGACGGAATTAATTTCTACAATGGAAAATTCTACAACTTTTTATAAAACAAAAGTGAGTAGAGCTGGAACTATGCAGTGTAAATCGGCACCTGGTAGGAAGGTAACATCTTCACAAATATAGTTACACAAAGTTATACATCCTCGTTCACGTTCCACTGCTTATTCCAGATCAGGGTTATGGTTGCTGGATGATATTGAGCTCACCAAGGCTTCACAAATACACAAAAAGGCCATCTACTCACTCACCTGTACCTACAGACAATTTAGAGCTGCCAGCATGAGGAAACCTGAGAACCCAGAGGAAACCCATGGCAACATGGTGAGAGCATGCAAACTGTGTATACATTTTTTTTTTTCTCCTCCAGGGGACTCACTAAATGTCTCAACATTCGCTGAAATAACATGTTTTTGTGTGCTTGTGAAGACATCAAGACAGGGACACATATCAGTAAAGGATCTTCAGTATATCTATTTTGACATCAGTGTAACTCAGAAAGTCTTGTTAAAAAAAAAAAGTCCTGCAGGCCCCACCACCATGTGTCGAGCTGTGTTTAACCATTGTCAAATCCAGCCTCAGCAGCTTCACATGCAGCAGTTTCTGCCCCGATTCTGTTTAAGGGAAAAGTAATTACTTTTCGTGAGCTGCCTCAATGCTTTTAAAAGCCTCCTGAGGCCTATTCCCCAGTGAGCCACTGAAATTCACTTAAACTGCTTTTGAGAGAGTAAGCACTCTTATTATAGCGTGGTATGATTGGGGGAGTGGGGGAAAGTGTCAGGGTGGGTCTTTTGGGTTGTGTTGGGTGCCTGGGTGGTGTGGTGTTATTAATAAAAATAACTTTGTAAATATATTAGTTCACTGACAGCATGTGTTTGAAAAGACTAACAAGCTTGAGTGATGGCATAGTAAAGCCGACCCATCATAAGGCACATTTTACATTTGTTTTATGATTTAATATTCGCATCTCATCTGTCAAGTGTCTGCACTGTTAACAGGTGCTGCTTGAGCTGGGGAGATTTCGTTGCTTTCTTTAAAAAATGAAATAAAATCTCAGCAAAGCGTAGATCTACCTTTGGCCCAAAAATCTAATGATTCCCCCACCATACTTCAGCACGCAATGACACGAAAGGAATGAGAAATTGCAATCTAAATAAATGAACACAAATCCTGGCTGCAGGGGCACTGTGGCAGGCCAAATGTGCTAATGAATGCAGCCTGTTTTTACTTTTTTTTTTATTCCTTCAAACTCTTCTTCTACAAGTTAAGGATCTCTTTGAATACCATGTAGAATGTAGAATGGAGATTCTGATTTTCTTACACACACACACACACACACACACACACACACACACACACACATTTGTGGTCCTTGCAGGCATTTTTTCAGAAGAACTCCTACGTGTGTGTTTGAGGGTGTACGCATACTCTCTGGAGAGCTCAGAAAGAGGAGGTGTGAAAAGAGAGTGGTGTCTAGAGGGACATTATTAACATACAAAAAACCCTGCATGTATGAGTGTGTGTGTTGTGTGTGTTTGTTTGAAGTGCTTTCTCACACTGAAAGTATGAGATTTTGTGTCCTTACCTCAACAAAGTCTGAAAATACTAATAGGACAACTGAAATATGAAGCTATAGAGACATTCACCCCAAAGGCATTCTTGCTTTTGTGAGCCACTGTGTATGTGTGTGTGTCTGTGAGAGTAAGTGTGTAAGTCGGGGGAGGAGTACTTACTCCTTTGTCTCTCTCCCTTTCGTTCTCTCTCGATCCACACAGAGTACTTTTTTTTTTTTTTTTAGATATTTTAAAGCCAGTTCCCTCCTGTTCCTTGATGCTGCTTGTGGACTGGAATGGCGCTACTGCCCATGTTCATGAAAAGATAGAGGGGAGGAAAGAGAGAGGGAGAGATTCAGACGCTTTTGATCTGAAGTGACTCCTCTCTTTTAAGTGGTCAGAGGGCCCTGAAGATGTTGTGCACCGGGGCTGATAATTATGGTTAAGGAATTTAATCAAAGGAAGCTGTAATGGTCTCTCCTGGATCCCACGTAGGAGCCGGCCCTCTCTCGCGCCACAGTGCGTGGACCATTTTAGCGAAACGTCACATTCTTCAGCACCGGCGTTGTATTTATCAGTACTGGCATGCCATGCGCAGCCAATGAAAGCCTTGCCTTTGATCTGTGAAGGGGAAATGTGATCTGCGTGTATAGGCTGTGTATCACACAGCAAAACATGTTTATCCAGATGCTGATTGCAATATGCTGGTTCATTATGGATGCTGGGTCTCAGAGCACTTGCACACTATTTCCAGATGTCAGCAGACCATTCAAATACCCCTGTGTGGATCTGTATGCTTTACGAAACTCTCTAAATCCTTTTCAGATCCTTCTTATAGCCTGTTAATGATTTATCCCTTAGCCGGCCCAAGCAATTAGACTGATTTTGGAATAAGTTTAATTGGAGTTAGGTAAGAGTTTCCCATTTCTCACCCAATCCTAATTAGAAATTACCACAAACTGTCGTAAGTCTCCGCTATGTCTTGCATCAGCCCAAGATTGCAGGGACTGGTCCAATATGCATGAAGTGTGCTTTGGAATCCTTAACACCACAGTAGGAATGCACCTCTAAGGCTTTGTTAGCCTTCTCAGCATCCTGCTGTTGGGAACTAACTGGTTCAAGCTGAAGTAACTGGGATTCAAACAACCAGACGGCCAGAAAAGAACACGGCAGCAGTCCAAGTCTTCCTCACAGGATGAGACAGTCCTAGATCTCCATTATAAATCTTACAAAAGCAGACATTTCATCCAAACACTGACTTCAGAAAGCATAGTCTATGACAGCATGACCTACAACAATCATCTAGTCATTCCCTTGGGACCGAAAGCCCCATGCTTTTATTAAGCCAGGCTTGTCGTGATCCATAGGCTCCCTAACTACAACATTCACTCCTTACAACATGCTACCATTTTGGAAGCTATAGTTACAATTACAAAATTGTGACAGTAGCTAGACATTGCATTCAATGGCCATTATTTTACCGCCATAAGATGCAGGTAGCTTGGTATTCTGAACATGCACCATTTCTTAAGAAAAATGACTTTGCCCTATTGGTATAAACACATTTCGATTGATACTATTCAAGCAGCACATTTTAGAAATGTGTGAATACATGTCACTTCTCTTGAAAGGATGCGGTTGGTGTCTATGGGATGGATGAGACAATCCAGAATAGAACCTGCACCCCTGAAAGGGCAGTGGTTGCCTAGCGGGTAAGGAAACGGACCCATGATCGGAAGGTTTCCAAAGCCACAGCGCACCGTCCCCACACACTGCTCCCCGGGCACGGCTGCTCACTTCTGACCAAGGGTGATGGGTTAAATGCAGAGGACAAATTTTGTTGTGTGCACCGTGTGCTGTGCTTGCTGTGTATCACAATGAAAATCAGAAACAATCCAGAATACAACTTCTGATTTATCCCCTGCCATACCTAATAAGAGTTTGGACAGCCTTTTTCTGCTTTGTGGTGGTATAAAAGCACAATAACAAACTGGACAGGCATTTTGTACTTTCCGTGATATGTAATATTTCCAAAATAGGGTTCAACCTCATATTGACCTCTAAAGTCTGACACAGCAAGTATTTTTTAGTATTAAGTAACTGGGAGAGGAAAAACTAATGAACCAGCCATGGTTTCTCATTAGCATAATTTAACAAAGAGTCAACGTGCTCGAGCTTGGTTTGTTTGGTTTAGTGGATTTAATGGTCTGCTGGTTAAAAAGTTAAGGATCTGCAGTAGATTTCGAGAAACTCAAGTCTTAAAAAAACAAAAAGTTTCACATTGGAACCATGAATTCTTTTAGATTTTCAGAACAGAACATGTCCCAATATTCCCCTATGATGAATATGTGAGACGTACAATGACATTGGTATTACATTCCCTTAGTCAGGGTGCAGAATTCATGGATAATTGAACGCTACTTCTTTCAAGTTAAGACATGTACCTGGAAGATAGATTTGATAAAACTTTGAGAGAAGAATCTGTCAACTTCAAATGGAGCGCCTGCACAATTTACAAGCCAAAGGGAGTTCAAAAGCAATCCCGACTGGCAAAGACGGCCGATGAAACCCAGGAACATCCGCTCTTCATTAGCCTACATAGTTTTGATGTTCTGTGCCATGATTCACACTTACAATGTACAGTATAGAAAGAATTATGACTTTTTTCCCACAACCACAGAAATGGAATAAAGAACCACAAAACACTCAAATTAAACATTTTAAAATTTAATCAGGCTCTTAGCACTCAAATTGCAATAATGGCATTTAATTTGCCCTTGTATCCTAATTAATAAAATAAAAGACCAGTTTGAATAGCAAGACATATTTCTGCTCTTAAAACATCTGAAACATGCAATGGAGCAGCTGAATTCAACAGGACTTGTGTGTTTCAAGAGTCTCCCACAAAGAACACGTTTTACACTGTGAGCAATTGTCTGGACTCCACCAATTGAATTAAATGCGTAATGAAAATATCTGTGAGAGACACATCAGAATGGAAATAGTGGCCTTTGATCAGGGCTGGTTTTGACAGGGTCACAGCCCTGGCTTAATGGGGGCAGTGGCTGTAATTAATTTTAATATGACTCATAACTTTGCTCTAATGGTTTCCTGGCCCAAATGAGGGGTCGGTTAATATTACCAAATCAGCCTCCTGCCAGATGGAATGAAAAAGGGGCCATTCAGGTTAAGTAACTCACCTCCTTCCCCAAACCCCAACTTTGGACCCTTACTTGGAGCAAAATATTGGCACCTTAGTTGACAATAAGATGACAAGAGATGGCACCTTAGTTGTCAATTTTCTAAAATGCAAAAAAGTAAAAACAGTAAATTTCCTTTTATTGTGGCACCTATGAACAGCTGACTTTGAGGTGGAAACACTGAATAATAACAGGCTCTGTGGGCTTTGTGGGAATGAAGATATCAAACAAACCGTATTTCGATTGTAAAAATTTAGGAGATGAAAGTAAAATAAATAGCCAATGAGTCTAAAAAGGCATTGCACTGTTCTTTCAGAGTCACGCTTCTCCCATGGAAACAAAGACACCAATAGGAAGCATGCTTGACAGGAATAAATATATAAATAAACAGAAGACAAGGTCTATGTGTCCCTTGAGAATGGAACTTTGGTCCCTATGCCTCCCACTGGGGACACGAGTCCCTTACTTTCTTGTTCTCCCCTCCCTCCCTCTATCTTGGCTTCCCTAAGGCACCACAGTTAGTGTCTCCAGAGCCTGAAAAAGTCTACTTAACTAGGGCAACCAAGTAAACTTCTGAGCGTGATTAACAGTGCCGCGTATTTGCGGCTCGTCGGCATATTTAGATGTGACAGATATCCTGTATCGGATAAATGAAAGGAGGGAATGGATGACCCTAAAAGCAGATTAGAAGTCGGGCGAGCGTGAAGGGTATTTACTGGTGCATGTTGATTGATTAGGGAGTATGCATGCTCGCTGAGAGAGGCGCTCAAGAATCCTCCAACTTAAACAGACAGGTTATTATCATAATGGACTGGATTTATTATTTCCTGCACAAAGCAAATGGACAAATAAATAAATGGTGATTTAAAAAGTAACGGAAACCATTTTTATACTGAATACATCATGTACACAGTAGCTGATTAATGTGTCCATCCATCTCTAAATGCTTGTAACCATGATCTTTGAAAATTCAAGAGCCCTCAATAGTGCAATTTATATATAGTGACAAATAAAGGGGGCAGCAGAGTAAACAGGTAGAGAATGCATCTATGGGAGCATTTTTCTGACATGCTGTGGGTCCACATAGACAGTGCTTACAAGGACTGGAATTTCGGCATTAGTTCATAAAGAAAAATCTATTACCAGACACAAATAACATTAATAAAAAGATGAACCCTAACTCTCAGTTGCTAAATTATTACCACTAGATGTAGGCATCTAGTTATCTTGCAGTCTGTTTAATATTCTGTAGATTTTATCCTGTGACCTATGAAAGCATTTATTCCAAATTGAAGAACACGAGGAAAAGGAAATGCTGGTGAAAATGTAATGTTTTATTGAATGTTTGTTAGGGTTAAGACACTCCTATGCCACTCTGATGGGATTACTGTATGTCAAGCTTTTATTCTTTCTTGACTACTATAATGCATTTTATTATGTTATCAATGCACTTGCTTGTTTATGTTTCTGGTACTCCTAAATTTGAGTCCATTCGCTGAGTATTGGCCTCACTCCACTGGGTTCCAGTAAAATACAGAATAAAATAAAAATAAAAATAAATTAGTATTTAAATGGTTCTGCTCCACTCTAACTGGCTGAGCTGACTGTCTTATATCTTCATACCTTCATGCTTACTTCGTTCTTCTGATCTGAAATTAGTGCCTAATTTAAACTGGAAACTAAGGGTGATTGTGCCTGTGCAATTTTACCTTGGAAATTATGGAATGCTTAACCTATAAAAATTCATAATTACAAACAAACAAATGTACACTTAAAACATTTTTTCATTGCTTTTAATTGTTTGTGAGAATTCCTTATATGTATATGAAAACACAAGTGCTCAACCCAGTGGGTCTTCCCATCCACCTCCGTTGACTGACCAGGCTGAGGAGGAGATTGTGAGGGTTATGGGGAGGTTGTCCCACGGCTCATCCTCACCATCGCTGTCTCTGTTGGTCAGGTCAGAGTCCTGTCAATCTGGGCATGTTATAGTGGGAGCCGAGGGGGAAGTACATGCTTCCCACCGAGATTCTCCATACGTCTAAGGGTGTGGGAGTGGGGAGACTCTCAAGCTAAACAGGAGGTTGGGGAATTAGCATCATCATTAGCAGCATCTCCTAGAGGAGCGTATGTTGGCTGTATCATTTCTATAATTGGTTGAGCTTTCTATTATGCAATGTTGGTGAGGGGTGAAGACACAAGCACACGACATTAAAGGTTCCCTATTGCAAAAATGTCACTTTTGAGATTATTTAACATTAATACGAATTACACTAGCCTGTCTATGGTCCTGCAGTGGCTATAAATGGTGATATGTACAAAGTGTGCTTTGGCCATTCTGCTTCCCCGTTCAGAGAGCAGCAGCTCAGATGGTCGGATCTGGAATTTGTCCCCTTATGTCGTCAAAAGAAGAAAGGTTACCTCCCCTTTCTCATGTTTTGTTCACCCAGAGAATTTCCCACCTCTCCCCTAAAAACTCCACCACCCATAATGGCATTTTTTTTAGTTCAGTCACTCTGAAGAGCCAGTTTTTTTTTTTTTTCTGGAAAAATGCAGACATGACTTCCTGTTTACCCCAAACATTGCGGTTGGTGAATGGTGGTGACGTCACTTCAATAAGCCTTGTCCCGCCTCTCTCCTCCTCATTTGCACTTAAAGCTATATGCGCCAAAAGAAACATCCTGGGGAAATCCCATTGTGTGACTCGCTAAAAGTAGAAGTCATTTTGCACCACGGGTGAACTTCGGAAAGAGACTTCAGATGTAGTATAAAGGGACCACGAAGATGTATATAAAAGCAAACAAAAATTCATAAAAGGGGACCTTTAATGTAAAAGTTAATATGGCTTGATGGCCTGAAAATGACATACAAACACAGGAACTCACAGGTAAACCTGGACAGGTGAGTGTGTGCTTCTAACTTGAAGCAGCTGAGAGTGATTAGGACCCAGCATCACAAATGCCAAATACCAGCGCCTGGTGCGCTTTCCCATTATTATACGGCTGCATTGCCTGTCGGAAATGTACCTCATTGTGTTTCTGATCATTTTATTTATTAGAGATGTTGACATTATCAGCTGTAGCAAACGATCAGGGGGTCGCCAACTCACCATGGTACAACCCACTCACACGTGCAGCACTCTTGCTATCCGAGAAAAAGTCCACTCCATTTACAACCGGGGGAAACACACTTCCCCGGTCTTCGCCATCTACGTCTGTGGTCGGTCCTGCATTCAGTCATAACACGGGGTGTGAAGGAGGCACCAACGCTCAACAACAGGAAAACGTGAGCTTAATAAACAGAAAACAAAGACACGGCCAATGGCATGGGTGTCGATTGGGTTCTGCATGTGTCATGCCCGGGTCTGCATGGGTGTCACAACTCGGTTTCTATGAGTAATTAGTTTCACGTTGTACTATTTACTAAAAATAGTGAGTATAAATAAGCATTTTACGGGGTGGGTTCTATGGGTTGTTTTTTATTGTGTATATGTGGCATCATTTCCGTGCCTTGACTTGCTGCGCTCCATGCAGGACCGGTGAGAGACAGGTGAGAGTGTTACGTGTGAGACAGTAACAGTGTAGCAGTCAGCGCTGAGAGCCGAGAGCTCTGACATGAACAAAGAGCCTGTCACCGCCAATCGACATTCGTACGGGTAATCTTACTAACAACCTTCACATCCTCAGAGTTTCCAGAAAGGCCTACTGTCAACTTATCAGACACACACACACACACACACACAAACATCAGGGAAGTTAAAGGATGAACCTCAGAGGCTGAGCTGCTCTGCAAACATTGCTGAGTCCATCACTACGTGTGACCCATGACACACACTCACTCACACCTAGAGAGACATAGAGTGGGTGTATTTTCAGCTTGTAAAGGAGGGACCTCACTTAGAGAAACATGAAAGTACACTTCACACTAGGGATCCCTGGAGCCGGAGAACACCCAAAAAAAAAAAAAAGAAAAAGCCACACCAGCGGTTTCACACTCACCATCCAACATGACAGAGGAGAAATGGTCTTTGCAACTGAGTAACAGACACTTTGTATTTCTGAATTGTTAATGCTGATGGCCAGAAAGAGATGATGTTCTAAAAGCACTACAGGTGACTCCTTTCTCCTCACAGTTGACTTGATGTGCGGCTATTGAAACCAGAAGCTTATTGTGTGTGATCGCTGTGTGGCCCTGTGTATTCCTAGTGATAATGCTACAACAGCGGCTAAAGATCTTTTTTTATCTAGGTGTTGTAAACAGGGGTTAAAAGGTTAAGCTGGAGAAAGGAGACGTGCTTCTTCGGTATGTTATTCTATTGAACCCGTGCGCTGATCCGAGCAATTACTTCTACGTCCTGCCTGAAGAATTGTGCTAATGAGGTGCGCAGGTGCAAAAACAGGGAGGACTTGTGCTTTTCTTGTCTGTACTTTCTACCTCGGTTTCTATCTATAACCCAGGTAGAACATTTTATCCAACTTAAAGCTGAGATCTGCCTATTCTGCACCACTTACAAAGCTGTACTCTTTGAGAGAGAAAAAAACATTGTATACACTGGAAACATCTCAAAGTGGTCACATCTCTCTTGGTGGATCTAATGACTCAGAGCGGGTGATCATGAAAGCACATTATTTTGTTAGTTTGTGTACTTATTACATGAACATATAGCAAAGAGCTGGACAATGTTTTCTGTCAATTTTCTGTTAATTTAACAAGGCACTTTTGGAAGAAGGCAAAATCCAGCATTGGCATTTTTGATAATTTAATAAATTAAATTAGTGATAATGAAATACAATATTGTCATAAATGGTCATGAAAATAAAGAAAACACATTGAATGAGAAGGTGTGTCAGACTTAAGGTGATTATAAGAAGCCAAGAGTGTGAAAAGCTGCAATCACAACAAATGCTGCCAGCTTTGGAGAGACATGAATGTTCTAATTTTGTTTATTACATAAGCTCATGTGTGATATTTCATAGTCCCATAGTTTCTTCAGTTTTGTTCTATAATTTAAAAAAATGCAAGAAACACAAATGAGGTGTGTCCAAACTTTTGACTGGTAGTGTACATATGTTCCTCCCACCTGCAAGAGAAGGTCTTCAAGGAATTTAGCAGCAATCATAAGCTAATTTACCGTAGCCCTGAGCGTTTAAAGTTACAAGTCTTACATTGACACTATTCTAACCTAACGAGCTGAGGCTTAATCAATCCCTCAAAAGCAGTCATTTGATCACGCAGCTCGGCCGGTGCGCTGAACCCCTGACCCTATCTCTTCATCTGTGTCTGAGCAGCACGAGAGAAGTAAAGATCATAAGCTGACATTTAACAGACCAATAGAGAAAGAAAGAGAGACACAGATAGCAACCTGAGCCCCAGAGACACAGTGTGAGCACTTCTATCAGACAATGAATTACATGACATTAGATAAAGAACTGACTTTTTTAGCCCCTGCAATGAAAGCCGGGCCAGGCAAGGCCATTGCTGTGGACGAACGATCTATCCCAAAAAATGCCAGCGGGAAGGAGGTGACTTTGTTGCCCTAATGTAAGATCAGAAAGAAAAGATCAGTTGTTTCAAAATGTACATGAGACATTTTCCGTACACGTCAAAGTTTTATCTTCTTTAGATGTGGACTTGGTTAGGACTGGTTAGAAGATTTGGATGGCATCACGTATTTTTAGTTCATGGCCCTCCTCCTTTCCCCTCCTGTGGTCTTTGGACTTACACATTTATGAAGAGTGAGCCACCAAGTGAGCCACCTGAAGGTCAGTCCATGAGTCTTATGAATCCACCAGAACTTCTTACAAAGTACTTTTAATGAAATATCAAGACCACACATATTTTACAAGTGAGTTATGAATATAATTTGATTCAGTATTACTTGCTTTTTTTTCCTTTGTGCCATGACACCAGGTTTATCTATCAGACATGCATCATCACTCACGGATAGCGTGTTCGCTGCGGTTCAAGTAATAGCCATCTTTGCTAAAATATGAGCCGGGGAAGACCAAACTTCCTATATGTACCAGTGCACAGCTGCTATGGAAATCCATTAATGTCTTGTGTGAGCGTGATCTAATATGTCTTTATTAGTTTGACGGAAATGAGTTACACCTGCTATTTATTTTTTTTTTTTGTCTGAAACAAAATATGAGGGCATCTTTCAGAAGTGGCTGAATTTTCATTTGTGATTTTAGTTTATGGATTCATTTCACCTATATCCAAAGGTTTTAATGAATAATAATAGGTAAACAGTTTAAGCAAGCTGTGCAGTTACTGTGCAGTACCTGACCTTTGGGGGGGTAAAGCCATGCCATCATGCCAACCTGACCTGAACGATTGTATTGTAGCTCTTAGAAAGCATTTTATTGCATTATCCTCATTCTCCTCATTCAAATGATTTAAGGTTACCTTTGTACAAGGTGTGATGGATGACATGTTATGAATACTTCATCATAGAATACACCTTTCTGACTTTCTCAAAAAAACGTTTCACTTAAGGTGATTTTCACATTTTCTTTTCTAAAAATTAGTGTTTACCCTTGAACAACACCGATACAAATAAAAGCACAAATACAATTGTTTTTTCCCAATGTCATTCTTTTTACCCTAAGGTGATATAAATGGCAATGTATTGCTTGATCACTTGATGTGTTTAATCCCATTTCTCGTTTTCATTATTAAACGTCTTTTCAGTTTTACTAATTGCCTTTTTCAAGTATAGGCAGGCTACAAACAACAGATTATTCACTCACTTAACTATGGCACTATTTTACTTTTCCATTATTTATTGCTATTTGTGCCAACCTTGAGATTTCAATGTGTGCAGAACAACGAACTGTGTCTGTCTTTACAAAACACAATTTATTCAGAGGGGTTGCTGAAACACACATTATATTAGTTTATTTTGGATTCTCTTAAAAAATATATTTGAATATTAGTCTTTTGAAATTAAATATAAAAATGAATCATCTGCCATAAAAAAACAGTATCAGGACTGATCTCTGCCCTATACAGACAGGACATTCTGAAAATGGCACATGCCACAGATGCTCAATCAAACTAAGATTTATCCTCTTATCCTGTTTCTCAAATAATCCCCACCCCAATTTTAACAGATCAGGATTTATTATAAAAAATACCACCACTGCGATCAGAAATCTAGGTTGCTGGGGTCCGTTACAATGGGCAGGTGGTAAATCCACATGGGAGGTAATACCCTGTGTTTCCCAGTAGAATACTGCCAGAACATCACACTTGGTACTGCTGTGACCATAGATTGGAACCTTTTACTTGTCAGTTACTTATCACAACTAACTAACTAAACTAAAGTGAAGTGATTGTCACATGTGATACACAGCAGCACAGCACATGATGCATACAGTGAAATTTGTCCTCTGCATTTAACCCATCACCCTGAGTGAGCAGTGGGCAGCCATGACAGGCGCCCGGGGAGCAGTGTGTGAGGACGGTGCTTTGCTCAGTGGCACCTCAGTGGTAACTTGGCAGATCAGGATTCGAACCAGCAACCTTCTGATTACAGGGCCACTTCCTTAACCGCCAGGCCACCACTGCCCCCATTTTTTTTATTTTTTTTTTTAACTAAATGGTCTGTTGACAACTTAGTCAACAGATCATTTTCTTGCTAACAATAACCAGTATCACAAAATGAATGGGTGTCTAATGGATCATGTGCATGTATTTGCCACTGTAACAAGATAATCCGTTTGGTCGATATGGTTATCAGCGGGAGAGCTATTGTACATAAATTGGGGGTACAGGGAACACAAAAGTGTTGTCATAAAAATGCAATTTAGATATTCTCTAACACATCCTGGTTACGTATTGTTTTCCTCTTTACAACAAAAACTTGCTGGCAGGGAATTGACTAGAGGCTACGCTACAACAAATGGTGTATAATTCATATAATCTCTGAGAGACTACATGTGTGTGTTCAATTGTTCATGGGAATATTCTTAAACATACGCTGCACACTGAGAATTTCCCGCTTTTTCACTGGTCATTTGTTTTAGCAATTTTTAGGAATAAAAATTCCCTTTTAACTTGGACAAAGAGTTTACTTCCATAACAAATGTATTTTTATACAGATAAAAGTCAACTAACCACAAAAAAAGGATTCTTGTAGAACAGTGCACTATAATCTTCAAAACATTTTAAATAATTACAGTTTTTAAATAGTTGCTGTGCCACCCCAACAAAAAAACTAGACCCAGCTGGCTCTTCAGGTAAAAAATATCCTGCCTACAACCCTCTTCAGACGTTCTCCTTTTTGCCTGTTTCTCAATTTTTTTGGTTTGTTCCTCACCTCAACAACGTATGGAATTCAGCGTTAGCACCTGCCAGAGTTTCCGTCAGATGATGGCTCATGCCTTTTTTTTAGCTGATGGAACATTTTGTTAAATTACCATATTTAGCATGTCAAATTACAATTGATTGTATATGCACAACCATGCTTCAGTACGAAAGAACAGAAAGGTGCACTGCAACGCTTTTGCCTCAGAACTCCTGAAGTAAGCAGGCATTATTTTAGGAAGGACCTCGTTGTCCGCATCCATGTGTGCCATGGACAGCCAACTCCAGCTGTTAACTCTATTAAAATCTATTCTGACGGCGAGCTGGGCAACTGTTTAGTGTTAGGCGTAGATCGAATGGTTGTGCCGCGCTCCTCGACCGCTGGCGCATCTGATTTAGAACGCCATTCAACTGCCACAGCTGCCTGAAAAAAGTCGAACGCCTGGATAACGTACATCGTACGGAGGCAAATGACTTGGCAGTTTGACATTAAAAAAGACAATTTTGTCAATTACGCTGACTTGTGAGGAGGCTCCTCAGTTCACCTGTCCACGTGCAGCGTTTTGTTACTGTGTCATTTGTGCTGGTGATCCTTCTCTGAAACGCCATTTGCATTTGACAAGATTGGCAGCTGGGGGCTGCGGATGGCTGATGTGCAGTGTCAACAGTAATGGATGGCCCTGGGAGAAAGGGGCTGCTTTGAATTTCACCTCTCACGTTGCTAGGCCTCGGAATGAGGAAACGGGCGACTGTGGGGGATGGCGGCGCTGTGGCTGATTTATTTTTTGCAAGGAACGGAGGGTGAAGGGGGGGGCAGGGAATTGAGCAAGTGGGAGTAGCGTATTTTTCAAAAGATTGAAATATTTGTGATACGGGCTACAGTGGCATCCTCCGCCCTGACAAATGCAAGCGCTCCCCAATCCGCCACAAGCTGCAACATTTGGTCTCCGGATGATTTATAAACTCCATTACTGCCCATAGTTTTCTAATGTTATGGCACCCAACATACATCAATAGACATTTTGGTGATTTCACACATGGTAATTTATGGTGCGTCTGCTCTCCTCTCAACGTACCCCAGCATTCTCCACTTTGTCTGTCTGTCTGCATGCTTTTGATACCGAGATGATGAGTTGTTCATGCAAATGTTCTCTGTTTGGCCTTTTCTGTGGCTTATACAAATCTCTTTCTGTCTACGCAGGTTTTTTTTTTTAAGTTCATGAGAAATGATCTATATCACAGAAATGATCCGTTCATGCCAGCTTGACACCCAGCTTGTAACTGATAATACCAAAGATCTCATGGCAGCGAAATGAAACGTTGCAGGGATTCTGTGATGTGTTCGTGATCTTGGCACGTTACCACTCTGTTTGTGTTCATACACTGAATCGGTGTGTACAGAGACGAGGCTTTGGTGGTGTTTGCTAAATTTTGTGTCTTAGTGTGCACGTGTCTACACACCAGAAGGTCAAACGTAAGACTGGATGACCTATGTTGTTCATTATTTTTCTTTATGTAAAATGCAAACAGTGCTTCTTATACTTTACTGTATCCAACATCCTTTGCAATGTGATGCAATGAAACAAATCTTTCCAGATATTTCTGTGTGATTGCTGTTATTGGCTTTCTTGTAAAGACTGGTGAAAAGGATTAGAAAAAAATCAGCTTTTAAGAATGACACTATGTAGCATACAGAACAGTACATACAAGACATGATGCCTGGTTGGTGTGACAACGTGGTGAGAGTGTCAGTGTGTGCATGCTGATATACATGTGGATTTATACTCGGAATGTTACATGTGATCACTGACATTAGGTCCATTCATTTAATATTAATGAACCCATTTGTCAAGGAATGTTTAACTAAAAGAGACAACTGCTTTTAATTGCACGTTTTTAAATTTGTTTTATTGTGCTGAACTATTCAGGCAATATTCTTTAATGTCCTGATTAACTGCACTACAAATGTAAGGTGGCACAGAGGCCAAATTCCCTCAGTTATCCATCAAGATGAGAAATATGAACGAACACACAAACCAATTCAAGGAGAAGTGTGTTGACCTTCATAAGTCAGGGAATTGTTATATTACCAAAAAAAGCAGGTAATCATGCGAAAACATATGAATTGCTACTTTTAGGGCGGTAACAACAAGTGAACCCTATCCAGAGCGGTTACACTTATGCCTGAAAAAGGACACAGGTTTATATATAGCCATCATCTCCCACCTCACCAACCCAATAAATCTGCATTTTCATGTTGTGCAAAGACTGATGTACAGAAATTGTTTCACTTCCAACTGAAGCTCTGTCCTACTGTGAGACAAATACATTCAAATACATAACTAGCAGGCTAGCTTTAGCCCCTTTCCACTTGTGATGCTCCCCACTCAGGGACAAACTTCTCATAAGAGTAGAATTGCTATTGCTGGGTCTTCTGTAAAAAAAAAAAGAAATTAAAGAAGCATCCGCTGCTCCATAAACTGATCTGACTAATGGTCCAGGTGTGTGTGTGTGTGTGTGTGTGTGTGTGTATATATACTTAAAAAAAAACTCATTAACTCCTTTTCAGGAGTTGCCGGATTGAAGACTTTACAAAAATCTCAACTTTGCACCGCACATTGCTCTTTGTAGCAAGGCAGAACTGCCTTCAAGCCTTCACATTCTTCCCCCACATTCTTGCTTTGGAGAAACTCTCACTCTTCCCTTCCCTGAGTGCATGTGGCACCTGTCACTCCTGCCTTCTATTTTCTTAATGTTACCACGACAACCCTGGCCAGTAAAAGCAAGCACTTTAACTTTGTCAGGTCAGGCCAAGGCAGACAGTAATTTTTAGCTGTTTTTTCTTTTTTTACTTGGCAACCTGTGAATGAATACACAGCAAAAGAAAGACAGACAAGGTGAAAGGCTGCAAGAACAGAGATGAGAGGGGGAGCGAGAGAGAAATAAAGAGAGAGAGAGGGAGGAATAGGAAAAGAGCATGTGGGAGTGCACGTGGCTTGGTGCCCAGTGAAAAGCTTGCTTGTGCCAGATCTTCTCACTGACTGAGCAGCATGTTAAGTGATTTTGCTTTCTCACTTTTTGTTTTTAAGATGTACAGAGTAATCAAATGCACAGAGTAATCAAAGTGGTGCATATGCTTTTGATG